>NW_027479024.1:0-276758 GCF_051014685.1 Ptiloglossa arizonensis | reverse complement strand
AAAGTAGAAACGCGCCCGATTACAACGGTATGTGTATTTTTTCCCAAGGCCATTGTGGTTAAGCGTTTGGAGCAGCAGAATTGCGAAAAATTTTTTGCCTTCTCAACCATTTCTTGGCTTCAAACTCCCATATCTCGCGAACGGATTGACCTAACCCAAAAATTTCTATTGCATCTGAAAGTAGAAACGCGCCCGATTACAACGGTATGTGTATTTTTTCCCTAGGCCATTGTGGTTAATTGTTTGGAGCAGCAGAATTGCGAAAAATTTTTTGCCTTCTCAACCATTCCTTGTCTTCAAACTCCCATATCTCGCGAACGGATTGACTTAACCCAAAAATTTCTATTGCATCTGAAAGTAGAAACGCGCCCGATTACAACGGTATGTGTATTTTTTCCCTAGGCCATTCTGGTTAAGCGTTTGGATCAGCAGAATTGCGAAAAATTGTATGCCTTCTCAACCATTTCTTGGCTTCAAACTCCCATATCTCGCCAACGGATTGACCTAACCCAAAAATTCCTGTTGTAACTGAAAGTAGAAACTCGCCCGATTACAACGGTATGTGTATTTTTTCCCTAGGCCATTCTGGTTAAGCGATTGGATCAGCAGAATTGCGAAAAATTGTATGCCTTCTCAACCATTTCTTGGCTTCAAACTCCCATATCTCGCCAACGGATTGACCTAACCCAAAAATTCCTGTTGCCTGTGAAAGTAAAACCTCGCCCGATTACAACGGTATGTGTGTTTTTTCCCTAGGCTATTCTGGTTAAGCGTTTGGAGCAACAGAAGTGCGAAAAATTTGTTGTCTTCTCAACCATTTCTTGGCTTCAAACTCCCATATCTCCCGAACGGATTGACCTAACCCAAAAATTCCTATTGCATCTGAAAGTAGAAACGCGCCCGATTACAACGGTATGTGTATTTTTTCCCTAGGACATTCTGGTTAAGCGTTTGGAGCAGCAGAATTGTGAAAAATTTTTTGCCTTCTCTACCATTTCTTGGCTTCAAACTCCCATATCTCGCGAACGGATTGACCTAATCCAAAAATTTCTGTTGCATCTGAAAGTAGAAACGCGCCCGATTACAACGGTATGTGTATTTTTTCCCTAGGCCATTGTGGTTAAGCGTTTGGAGCAGCAGAATTGCGAAAAATTGTTTGCCTTCTCAACCATTCCTTGTCTTCAAACTCCCATATCTCGCGAACGGATTGACCTAACCCAAAAATTCCTATTGTAACTGAAAGTAGAAACTCGCCCGATTACAACGGTATGTGTATTTTTTCCCTAGGCCATTCTGGTTAAGCGTTCGGATCAGCAGAATTGCGAAAAATTTGTTGTCTTCTCAACCATCTCTTAGCTTCAAAGTCCCATATCTCGCGAACGGATTGACCTAACCCAAAAATTCCTAGTGCATCTGAAAGTAGAAACTCGCCCGATTACAACGGTATGTGTATTTTTTCCCTAGGCCATTCAGGTTAAGAGGTTGGATCAGCAGAATTGCGAAAAATTGTATGCCTTCTCAACCATTTCTTGGCTTCAAACTCCCATATCTCGCCAACGGATTGACCTAACCCAAAAATTCCTGTTGCGTGTGAAAGTAAAACCTCGCCCGATTACAACGGTATGTGTATTTTTTCCCTAGCCCATTCTGGTTAAGCGTTTGGAGCAGCAGAATTGCGAAAAATTTGTTGTCTTCTCAACCATTTCTTAGGTTCAAAGTCCCATATCTCGCGAACGGATTGACCTAACCCAAAAATTCCTAGTGCATCTGAAAGTAGAAACTCGCCCCATTACAACGGTATCTGTATTTTTCCCCTAGGCTATTCTGGTTAAGCGTTTGGATCAGCAGAATTGCGAAAAATTGTATGCCTTCTCAACCATTTCTTGGATTCAAACCCCCATATCTCGCCAACGGATTGACCTAACCCAAAAATTCCTATTGTAACTGAAAGTAGAAACTCGCCCGATTACAACGGTATGTGTATTTTTTCCCTAGGCCATTCAGGTTAAGAGGTTGGATCAGCAGAATTGCGAAAAATGTTTTGCCTTCTCTACCATTTCTTGGCTTCAAACTCCCATATATCGCGAACGGATAGACCTAACCCAAAAATTCCAATTGCATCTGAACGTAGAAACTCGCCCGATTACAACGGTATCTGTATTTTTTCCCTAGGCCATTCTGGTTAAGCGATTGGATCAGCAGAATTGCGAAAAATTGTATGCCTTCTCAACCATTTCTTGGCTTCAAACTCCCATATCTCGCCAACGGATTGACCTAACCCAAAAATTCCTGTTGCGTGTGAAAGTAAAACCTCGCCGGATTACAACGGTATGTGTATTTTTTCCCTAGGCCATTCTGGTTAAGCGTTTGGATCAGCAGAATTGCGAAAAATTGTATGCCTTCTCAACCATTTCTTGGCTTCAAACTCCCATATCTCGCCAACGGATTGACCTAACCCAAAAATTCCTGTTGCGTGTGAAAGTAAAACCTCGCCCGATTACAACGGTATGTGTATTTTTTCCCTAGCCCATTCTGGTTAAGCGTTTGGAGCAGCAGAATTGCGAAAAATTTGTTGTGTTCTCAACCATTTCTTAGTTTCAAAGTCCCATATCACGCGAACGGATTGACCTAACCCAAAAATTCCTAGTGCATCTGAAAGTAGAAACTCGCCCGATTACAAAGGTATGTGTATTTTTTCCCTAGGCCATTCTGGTTAAGCGTTTGGAGCAGCAGAATTGTGAAAAATTTTTTGCCTTCTCTACCATTTCTTGGCTTCAAACTCCCATATCTCGCGAACGGATTGACCTAACCCAAAAATTTCTATTGCATCTGAAAGTAGAAACGCGCCCGATTACAACGGTATGTGTATTTTTTCCCTAGGCCATTGTGGTTAAGCGTTTGGAGCAGCAGAATTGCGAAAAATTTTTTGCCTTCTCAACCATTTCTTGGCTTCAAACTCCCATATCTCGCCAACGGATTGACCTAACCCAAAAATTCCTGCTGCGTGTGAAAGTAAAACCTCGCCCGATTACAACGGTATGTGTATTTTTTCCCTAGCCCATTCTGGTTAAGCGTTTGGAGCAGCAGAATTGCGAAAAATTTGTTGTCTTCTCAACCATTTCTTAGCTTCAAAGTCCCATATCTCGCGAACGGATTGACCTAACCCAAAAATTCCTATTGTAACTGAAAGTAGAAACTCGCCCGATTACAACGGTATGTGTATTTTTTCCCTAGGCCATTCTGGTTAAGCGTTTGGATCAGCAGAATTGCGAAAAATTTGTTGTCTTCTCAAACATCTCTTAGCTTCAAAGTCCCATATCTCGCGAACGGATTGACCTAACCCAAAAATTCCTAGTGCATCTGAAAGTAGAAACTCGCCCGATTACAACGGTATGTGTATTTTTTCCCTAGGCCATTCAGGTTAAGAGGTTGGATCAGCAGAATTGCGAAAAATTGTATGCCTTCTCAACCATTTCTTGGCTTCAAACTCCCATATCTCGCCAACGGATTGACCTAACCCAAAAATTCCTGTTGCGTGTGAAAGTAAAACCTCGCCCGATTACAACGGTATGTGTATTTTTTCCCTAGCCCATTCTGGTTAAGCGTTTGGAGCAGCAGAATTGCGAAAAATTTGTTGTCTTCTCAACCATTTCTTAGGTTCAAAGTCCCATATCTCGCGAACGGATTGACCTAACCCAAAAATTCCTAGTGCATCTGAAAGTAGAAACTCGCCCCATTACAACGGTATCTGTATTTTTCCCCTAGGCTATTCTGGTTAAGCGTTTGGATCAGCAGAATTGCGAAAAATTGTATGCCTTCTCAACCATTTCTTGGATTCAAACCCCCATATCTCGCCAACGGATTGACCTAACCCAAAAATTCCTATTGTAACTGAAAGTAGAAACTCGCCCGATTACAACGGTATGTGTATTTTTTCCCTAGGCCATTCAGGTTAAGAGGTTGGATCAGCAGAATTGCGAAAAATGTTTTGCCTTCTCTACCATTTCTTGGCTTCAAACTCCCATATATCGCGAACGGATAGACCTAACCCAAAAATTCCAATTGCATCTGAACGTAGAAACTCGCCCGATTACAACGGTATCTGTATTTTTTCCCTAGGCCATTCTGGTTAAGCGATTGGATCAGCAGAATTGCGAAAAATTGTATGCCTTCTCAACCATTTCTTGGCTTCAAACTCCCATATCTCGCCAACGGATTGACCTAACCCAAAAATTCCTGTTGCGTGTGAAAGTAAAACCTCGCCGGATTACAACGGTATGTGTATTTTTTCCCTAGGCCATTCTGGTTAAGCGTTTGGATCAGCAGAATTGCGAAAAATTGTATGCCTTCTCAACCATTTCTTGGCTTCAAACTCCCATATCTCGCCAACGGATTGACCTAACCCAAAAATTCCTGTTGCGTGTGAAAGTAAAACCTCGCCCGATTACAACGGTATGTGTATTTTTTCCCTAGCCCATTCTGGTTAAGCGTTTGGAGCAGCAGAATTGCGAAAAATTTGTTGTGTTCTCAACCATTTCTTAGTTTCAAAGTCCCATATCACGCGAACGGATTGACCTAACCCAAAAATTCCTAGTGCATCTGAAAGTAGAAACTCGCCCGATTACAAAGGTATGTGTATTTTTTCCCTAGGCCATTCTGGTTAAGCGTTTGGAGCAGCAGAATTGTGAAAAATTTTTTGCCTTCTCTACCATTTCTTGGCTTCAAACTCCCATATCTCGCGAACGGATTGACCTAACCCAAAAATTTCTATTGCATCTGAAAGTAGAAACGCGCCCGATTACAACGGTATGTGTATTTTTTCCCTAGGCCATTGTGGTTAAGCGTTTGGAGCAGCAGAATTGCGAAAAATTTTTTGCCTTCTCAACCATTTCTTGGCTTCAAACTCCCATATCTCGCCAACGGATTGACCTAACCCAAAAATTCCTGCTGCGTGTGAAAGTAAAACCTCGCCCGATTACAACGGTATGTGTATTTTTTCCCTAGCCCATTCTGGTTAAGCGTTTGGAGCAGCAGAATTGCGAAAAATTTGTTGTCTTCTCAACCATTTCTTAGCTTCAAAGTCCCATATCTCGCGAACGGATTGACCTAACCCAAAAATTCCTATTGTAACTGAAAGTAGAAACTCGCCCGATTACAACGGTATGTGTATTTTTTCCCTAGGCCATTCTGGTTAAGCGTTTGGATCAGCAGAATTGCGAAAAATTTGTTGTCTTCTCAACCATCTCTTAGCTTCAAAGTCCCATATCTCGCGAACGGATTGACCTAACCAAAAAATTCCTAGTGCATCTGAAAGTAGAAACTCGCCCGATTACAACGGTATGTGTATTTTTTCCCTAGGCCATTCAGGTTAAGAGGTTGGATCAGCAGAATTGCGAAAAATTGTATGCCTTCTCAACCATTTCTTGGCTTCAAACTCCCATATCTCGCCAACGGATTGACCTAACCCAAAAATTCCTGTTGCGTGTCAAAGTAAAACCTCGCCCGATTACAACGGTATGTGTATTTTTTCCCTAGCCCATTCTGGTTAAGCGTTTGGAGCAGCAGAATTGCGAAAAATTTGTTGTCTTCTCAACCATTTCTTAGCTTCAAAGTCCCATATCTCGCGAACGGATTGACCTAACCCAAAAATTCCTAGTGCATCTGAAAGTAGAAACTCGCCCGATTACAACGGTATGTGTATTTTTCCACTAGGCTATTCTGGTTAAGCGTTTGGATCAGCAGAATTGCGAAAAATTGTATGCCTTCTCAACCATTTCTTGGCTTCAAACCCCCATATCTCGCCAACGGATTGACCTAACCCAAAAATTCCTATTGTAACTGAAAGTAGAAACTCGCCCGATTACAACGGTATGTGTATTTTTTCCCTAGGCCATTCTGGTTAAGCGTTTGGATCAGCAGAATTGCGAAAAATGTTTTGCCTTCTCTACCGTTTCTTGGCTTCAAACTCCCATATCTCGCCAACGGATTGACCTAACCCAAAAATTCCTGTTGCGTGTGAAAGTAAAAACTCGCCCGATTACAACGGTATGTGTATTTTTTCCCTAGCCCATTCTGGTTAAGCGTTTCGAGCAGCAGAATTGCGAAAAATTTGTTGTCTTCTCAACCATTTCTTAGCTTCAAAGTCCCATATCTCGCGAACGGATTGACCTAACCCAAAAATTCCTAGTGCATCTGAAAGTAGAAACTCGCCCGATTACAAAGGTATGTGTATTTTTTCCCTAGGCCATTCTGGTTAAGCGTTTGGAGCAGCAGAATTGTGAAAAATTTTTTGCCTTCTCTACCATTTCTTGGCTTCAAACTCCCATATCTCGCGAACGGATTGACCTAACCCAAAAATTTCTATTGCATCTGAAAGTAGAAACGCGCCCGATTACAACGGTATGTGTATTTTTTCCCAAGGCCATTGTGGTTAAGCGTTTGGAGCAGCAGAATTGCGAAAAATTTTTTGCCTTCTCAACCATTTCTTGGCTTCAAACTCCCATATCTCGCGAACGGATTGACCTAACCCAAAAATTTCTATTGCATCTGAAAGTAGAAACGCGCCCGATTACAACGGTATGTGTATTTTTTCCCTAGGCCATTGTGGTTAATTGTTTGGAGCAGCAGAATTGCGAAAAATTTTTTGCCTTCTCAACCATTCCTTGTCTTCAAACTCCCATATCTCGCGAACGGATTGACTTAACCCAAAAATTTCTATTGCATCTGAAAGTAGAAACGCGCCCGATTACAACGGTATGTGTATTTTTTCCCTAGGCCATTCTGGTTAAGCGTTTGGATCAGCAGAATTGCGAAAAATTGTATGCCTTCTCAACCATTTCTTGGCTTCAAACTCCCATATCTCGCCAACGGATTGACCTAACCCAAAAATTCCTGTTGTAACTGAAAGTAGAAACTCGCCCGATTACAACGGTATGTGTATTTTTTCCCTAGGCCATTCTGGTTAAGCGATTGGATCAGCAGAATTGCGAAAAATTGTATGCCTTCTCAACCATTTCTTGGCTTCAAACTCCCATATCTCGCCAACGGATTGACCTAACCCAAAAATTCCTGTTGCCTGTGAAAGTAAAACCTCGCCCGATTACAACGGTATGTGTGTTTTTTCCCTAGGCTATTCTGGTTAAGCGTTTGGAGCAACAGAAGTGCGAAAAATTTGTTGTCTTCTCAACCATTTCTTGGCTTCAAACTCCCATATCTCCCGAACGGATTGACCTAACCCAAAAATTCCTATTGCATCTGAAAGTAGAAACGCGCCCGATTACAACGGTATGTGTATTTTTTCCCTAGGACATTCTGGTTAAGCGTTTGGAGCAGCAGAATTGTGAAAAATTTTTTGCCTTCTCTACCATTTCTTGGCTTCAAACTCCCATATCTCGCGAACGGATTGACCTAATCCAAAAATTTCTGTTGCATCTGAAAGTAGAAACGCGCCCGATTACAACGGTATGTGTATTTTTTCCCTAGGCCATTGTGGTTAAGCGTTTGGAGCAGCAGAATTGCGAAAAATTGTTTGCCTTCTCAACCATTCCTTGTCTTCAAACTCCCATATCTCGCGAACGGATTGACCTAACCCAAAAATTCCTATTGTAACTGAAAGTAGAAACTCGCCCGATTACAACGGTATGTGTATTTTTTCCCTAGGCCATTCTGGTTAAGCGTTCGGATCAGCAGAATTGCGAAAAATTTGTTGTCTTCTCAACCATCTCTTAGCTTCAAAGTCCCATATCTCGCGAACGGATTGACCTAACCCAAAAATTCCTAGTGCATCTGAAAGTAGAAACTCGCCCGATTACAACGGTATGTGTATTTTTTCCCTAGGCCATTCAGGTTAAGAGGTTGGATCAGCAGAATTGCGAAAAATTGTATGCCTTCTCAACCATTTCTTGGCTTCAAACTCCCATATCTCGCCAACGGATTGACCTAACCCAAAAATTCCTGTTGCGTGTGAAAGTAAAACCTCGCCCGATTACAACGGTATGTGTATTTTTTCCCTAGCCCATTCTGGTTAAGCGTTTGGAGCAGCAGAATTGCGAAAAATTTGTTGTCTTCTCAACCATTTCTTAGGTTCAAAGTCCCATATCTCGCGAACGGATTGACCTAACCCAAAAATTCCTAGTGCATCTGAAAGTAGAAACTCGCCCCATTACAACGGTATCTGTATTTTTCCCCTAGGCTATTCTGGTTAAGCGTTTGGATCAGCAGAATTGCGAAAAATTGTATGCCTTCTCAACCATTTCTTGGATTCAAACCCCCATATCTCGCCAACGGATTGACCTAACCCAAAAATTCCTATTGTAACTGAAAGTAGAAACTCGCCCGATTACAACGGTATGTGTATTTTTTCCCTAGGCCATTCAGGTTAAGAGGTTGGATCAGCAGAATTGCGAAAAATGTTTTGCCTTCTCTACCATTTCTTGGCTTCAAACTCCCATATATCGCGAACGGATAGACCTAACCCAAAAATTCCAATTGCATCTGAACGTAGAAACTCGCCCGATTACAACGGTATCTGTATTTTTTCCCTAGGCCATTCTGGTTAAGCGATTGGATCAGCAGAATTGCGAAAAATTGTATGCCTTCTCAACCATTTCTTGGCTTCAAACTCCCATATCTCGCCAACGGATTGACCTAACCCAAAAATTCCTGTTGCGTGTGAAAGTAAAACCTCGCCGGATTACAACGGTATGTGTATTTTTTCCCTAGGCCATTCTGGTTAAGCGTTTGGATCAGCAGAATTGCGAAAAATTGTATGCCTTCTCAACCATTTCTTGGCTTCAAACTCCCATATCTCGCCAACGGATTGACCTAACCCAAAAATTCCTGTTGCGTGTGAAAGTAAAACCTCGCCCGATTACAACGGTATGTGTATTTTTTCCCTAGCCCATTCTGGTTAAGCGTTTGGAGCAGCAGAATTGCGAAAAATTTGTTGTGTTCTCAACCATTTCTTAGTTTCAAAGTCCCATATCACGCGAACGGATTGACCTAACCCAAAAATTCCTAGTGCATCTGAAAGTAGAAACTCGCCCGATTACAAAGGTATGTGTATTTTTTCCCTAGGCCATTCTGGTTAAGCGTTTGGAGCAGCAGAATTGTGAAAAATTTTTTGCCTTCTCTACCATTTCTTGGCTTCAAACTCCCATATCTCGCGAACGGATTGACCTAACCCAAAAATTTCTATTGCATCTGAAAGTAGAAACGCGCCCGATTACAACGGTATGTGTATTTTTTCCCTAGGCCATTGTGGTTAAGCGTTTGGAGCAGCAGAATTGCGAAAAATTTTTTGCCTTCTCAACCATTTCTTGGCTTCAAACTCCCATATCTCGCCAACGGATTGACCTAACCCAAAAATTCCTGCTGCGTGTGAAAGTAAAACCTCGCCCGATTACAACGGTATGTGTATTTTTTCCCTAGCCCATTCTGGTTAAGCGTTTGGAGCAGCAGAATTGCGAAAAATTTGTTGTCTTCTCAACCATTTCTTAGCTTCAAAGTCCCATATCTCGCGAACGGATTGACCTAACCCAAAAATTCCTATTGTAACTGAAAGTAGAAACTCGCCCGATTACAACGGTATGTGTATTTTTTCCCTAGGCCATTCTGGTTAAGCGTTTGGATCAGCAGAATTGCGAAAAATTTGTTGTCTTCTCAAACATCTCTTAGCTTCAAAGTCCCATATCTCGCGAACGGATTGACCTAACCCAAAAATTCCTAGTGCATCTGAAAGTAGAAACTCGCCCGATTACAACGGTATGTGTATTTTTTCCCTAGGCCATTCAGGTTAAGAGGTTGGATCAGCAGAATTGCGAAAAATTGTATGCCTTCTCAACCATTTCTTGGCTTCAAACTCCCATATCTCGCCAACGGATTGACCTAACCCAAAAATTCCTGTTGCGTGTGAAAGTAAAACCTCGCCCGATTACAACGGTATGTGTATTTTTTCCCTAGCCCATTCTGGTTAAGCGTTTGGAGCAGCAGAATTGCGAAAAATTTGTTGTCTTCTCAACCATTTCTTAGGTTCAAAGTCCCATATCTCGCGAACGGATTGACCTAACCCAAAAATTCCTAGTGCATCTGAAAGTAGAAACTCGCCCCATTACAACGGTATCTGTATTTTTCCCCTAGGCTATTCTGGTTAAGCGTTTGGATCAGCAGAATTGCGAAAAATTGTATGCCTTCTCAACCATTTCTTGGATTCAAACCCCCATATCTCGCCAACGGATTGACCTAACCCAAAAATTCCTATTGTAACTGAAAGTAGAAACTCGCCCGATTACAACGGTATGTGTATTTTTTCCCTAGGCCATTCAGGTTAAGAGGTTGGATCAGCAGAATTGCGAAAAATGTTTTGCCTTCTCTACCATTTCTTGGCTTCAAACTCCCATATATCGCGAACGGATAGACCTAACCCAAAAATTCCAATTGCATCTGAACGTAGAAACTCGCCCGATTACAACGGTATCTGTATTTTTTCCCTAGGCCATTCTGGTTAAGCGATTGGATCAGCAGAATTGCGAAAAATTGTATGCCTTCTCAACCATTTCTTGGCTTCAAACTCCCATATCTCGCCAACGGATTGACCTAACCCAAAAATTCCTGTTGCGTGTGAAAGTAAAACCTCGCCGGATTACAACGGTATGTGTATTTTTTCCCTAGGCCATTCTGGTTAAGCGTTTGGATCAGCAGAATTGCGAAAAATTGTATGCCTTCTCAACCATTTCTTGGCTTCAAACTCCCATATCTCGCCAACGGATTGACCTAACCCAAAAATTCCTGTTGCGTGTGAAAGTAAAACCTCGCCCGATTACAACGGTATGTGTATTTTTTCCCTAGCCCATTCTGGTTAAGCGTTTGGAGCAGCAGAATTGCGAAAAATTTGTTGTGTTCTCAACCATTTCTTAGTTTCAAAGTCCCATATCACGCGAACGGATTGACCTAACCCAAAAATTCCTAGTGCATCTGAAAGTAGAAACTCGCCCGATTACAAAGGTATGTGTATTTTTTCCCTAGGCCATTCTGGTTAAGCGTTTGGAGCAGCAGAATTGTGAAAAATTTTTTGCCTTCTCTACCATTTCTTGGCTTCAAACTCCCATATCTCGCGAACGGATTGACCTAACCCAAAAATTTCTATTGCATCTGAAAGTAGAAACGCGCCCGATTACAACGGTATGTGTATTTTTTCCCTAGGCCATTGTGGTTAAGCGTTTGGAGCAGCAGAATTGCGAAAAATTTTTTGCCTTCTCAACCATTTCTTGGCTTCAAACTCCCATATCTCGCCAACGGATTGACCTAACCCAAAAATTCCTGCTGCGTGTGAAAGTAAAACCTCGCCCGATTACAACGGTATGTGTATTTTTTCCCTAGCCCATTCTGGTTAAGCGTTTGGAGCAGCAGAATTGCGAAAAATTTGTTGTCTTCTCAACCATTTCTTAGCTTCAAAGTCCCATATCTCGCGAACGGATTGACCTAACCCAAAAATTCCTATTGTAACTGAAAGTAGAAACTCGCCCGATTACAACGGTATGTGTATTTTTTCCCTAGGCCATTCTGGTTAAGCGTTTGGATCAGCAGAATTGCGAAAAATTTGTTGTCTTCTCAACCATCTCTTAGCTTCAAAGTCCCATATCTCGCGAACGGATTGACCTAACCAAAAAATTCCTAGTGCATCTGAAAGTAGAAACTCGCCCGATTACAAGGGTATGTGTATTTTTTCCCTAGGCCATTCAGGTTAAGAGGTTGGATCAGCAGAATTGCGAAAAATTGTATGCCTTCTCAACCATTTCTTGGCTTCAAACTCCCATATCTCGCCAACGGATTGACCTAACCCAAAAATTCCTGTTGCGTGTCAAAGTAAAACCTCGCCCGATTACAACGGTATGTGTATTTTTTCCCTAGCCCATTCTGGTTAAGCGTTTGGAGCAGCAGAATTGCGAAAAATTTGTTGTCGTCTCAACCATTTCTTAGCTTCAAAGTCCCATATCTCGCGAACGGATTGACCTAACCCAAAAATTCCTAGTGCATCTGAAAGTAGAAACTCGCCCGATTACAAAGGTATGTGTATTTTTTCCCTAGGCCATTCTGGTTAAGCGTTTGGAGCAGCAGAATTGTGAAAAATTTTTTGCCTTCTCTACCATTTCTTGGCTTCAAACTCCCATATCTCGCGAACGGATTGACCTAACCCAAAAATTTCTATTGCATCTGAAAGTAGAAACGCGCCCGATTACAACGGTATGTGTATTTTTTCCCTAGGCCATTGTGGTTAAGCGTTTGGAGCAGCAGAATTGCGAAAAATTTTTTGCCTTCTCAACCATTTCTTGGCTTCAAACTCCCATATCTCGCGAACGGATTGACCTAACCCAAAAATTTCTATTGCATCTGAAAGTAGAAACGCGCCCGATTACAACGGTATGTGTATTTTTTCCCTAGGCCATTGTGGTTAATCGTTTGGAGCAGCAGAATTGCGAAAAATTTTTTGCCTTCTCAACCATTCCTTGTCTTCAAACTCCCATATCTCGCGAACGGATTGACTTAACCCAAAAATTTCTATTGCATCTGAAAGTAGAAACGCGCCCGATTACAACGGTATGTGTATTTTTTCCCTAGGCCATTGTGGTTAATCGTTTGGAGCAGCAGAATTGCGAAAAATTTTTTGCCTTCTCAACCATTCCTTGTCTTCAAACTCCCATATCTCGCGAACGGATTGACCTAATCCAAAAATTTCTGTTGCATCTGAAAGTAGAAACGCGCCCGATTACAACGGTATGTGTATTTTTTCCCTAGGCCATTGTGGTTAAGCGTTTGGAGCAGCAGAATTGCGAAAAATTGTTTGCCTTCTCAACCATTCCTTGTCTTCAAACTCCCATATCTCGCGAACGGATTGACCTAACCCAAAAATTCCTATTGTAACTGAAAGTAGAAACTCGCCCGATTACAACGGTATGTGTATTTTTTCCCTAGGCCATTCTGGTTAAGCGTTTGGATCAGCAGAATTGCGAAAAATTTGTTGTCTTCTCAACCATCTCTTAGCTTCAAAGTCCCATATCTCGCGAACGGATTGACCTAACCCAAAAATTCCTAGTGCATCTGAAAGTAGAAACTCGCCCGATTACAACGGTATATGTATTTTTTCCCTAGGCCATTCAGGTTAAGAGGTTGGATCAGCAGAATTGCGAAAAATTGTATGCCTTCTCAACCATTTCTTGGCTTCAAACTCCCATATCTCGCCAACGGATTGACCTAACCCAAAAATTCCTGTTGCGTGTGAAAGTAAAACCTCGCCCGATTACAACGGTATGTGTATTTTTTCCCTAGCCCATTCTGGTTAAGCGTTTGGAGCAGCAGAATTGCGAAAAATTTGTTGTCTTCTCAACCATTTCTTAGGTTCAAAGTCCCATATCTCGCGAACGGATTGACCTAACCCAAAAATTCCTAGTGCATCTGAAAGTAGAAACTCGCCCCATTACAACGGTATCTGTATTTTTCCCCTAGGCTATTCTGGTTAAGCGTTTGGATCAGCAGAATTGCGAAAAATTGTATGCCTTCTCAACCATTTCTTGGATTCAAACCCCCATATCTCGCCAACGGATTGACCTAACCCAAAAATTCCTATTGTAACTGAAAGTAGAAACTCGCCCGATTACAACGGTATGTGTATTTTTTCCCTAGGCCATTCTGGTTAAGCGTTTGGATCAGCAGAATTGCGAAAAATGTTTTGCCTTCTCTACCATTTCTTGGCTTCAAACTCCCATATATCGCGAACGGATAGACCTAACCCAAAAATTCCAATTGCATCTGAACGTAGAAACTCGCCCGATTACAACGGTATCTGTATTTTTTCCCTAGGCCATTCTGGTTAAGCGATTGGTTCAGCAGAATTGCGAAAAATTGTATGCCTTCTCAACCATTTCTTGGCTTCAAACTCCCATATCTCGCCAACGGATTGACCTAACCCAAAAATTCCTGTTGCGTGTGAAAGTAAAACCTCGCCGGATTACAACGGTATGTGTATTTTTTCCCTAGGCCATTCTGGTTAAGCGTTTGGATCAGCAGAATTGCGAAAAATTGTATGCCTTCTCAACCATTTCTTGGCTTCAAACTCCCATATCTCGCCAACGGATTGACCTAACCCAAAAATTCCTGTTGCGTGTGAAAGTAAAACCTCGCCCGATTACAACGGTATGTGTATTTTTTCCCTAGCCCATTCTGGTTAAGCGTTTGGAGCAGCAGAATTGCGAAAAATTTGTTGTGTTCTCAACCATTTCTTAGTTTCAAAGTCCCATATCACGCGAACGGATTGACCTAACCCAAAAATTCCTAGTGCATCTGAAAGTAGAAACTCGCCCGATTACAAAGGTATGTGTATTTTTTCCCTAGGCCATTCTGGTTAAGCGTTTGGAGCAGCAGAATTGTGAAAAATTTTTTGCCTTCTCTACCATTTCTTGGCTTCAAACTCCCATATCTCGCGAACGGATTGACCTAACCCAAAAATTTCTATTGCATCTGAAAGTAGAAACGCGCCCGATTACAACGGTATGTGTATTTTTTCCCTAGGCCATTGTGGTTAAGCGTTTGGAGCAGCAGAATTGCGAAAAATTTTTTGCCTTCTCAACCATTTCTTGGCTTCAAACTCCCATATCTCGCCAACGGATTGACCTAACCCAAAAATTCCTGCTGCGTGTGAAAGTAAAACCTCGCCCGATTACAACGGTATGTGTATTTTTTCCCTAGCCCATTCTGGTTAAGCGTTTGGAGCAGCAGAATTGCGAAAAATTTGTTGTCTTCTCAACCATTTCTTAGCTTCAAAGTCCCATATCTCGCGAACGGATTGACCTAACCCAAAAATTCCTATTGTAACTGAAAGTAGAAACTCGCCCGATTACAACGGTATGTGTATTTTTTCCCTAGGCCATTCTGGTTAAGCGTTTGGATCAGCAGAATTGCGAAAAATTTGTTGTCTTCTCAACCATCTCTTAGCTTCAAAGTCCCATATCTCGCGAACGGATTGACCTAACCAAAAAATTCCTAGTGCATCTGAAAGTAGAAACTCGCCCGATTACAACGGTATGTGTATTTTTTCCCTAGGCCATTCAGGTTAAGAGGTTGGATCAGCAGAATTGCGAAAAATTGTATGCCTTCTCAACCATTTCTTGGCTTCAAACTCCCATATCTCGCCAACGGATTGACCTAACCCAAAAATTCCTGTTGCGTGTCAAAGTAAAACCTCGCCCGATTACAACGGTATGTGTATTTTTTCCCTAGCCCATTCTGGTTAAGCGTTTGGAGCAGCAGAATTGCGAAAAATTTGTTGTCTTCTCAACCATTTCTTAGCTTCAAAGTCCCATATCTCGCGAACGGATTGACCTAACCCAAAAATTCCTAGTGCATCTGAAAGTAGAAACTCGCCCGATTACAACGGTATGTGTATTTTTCCACTAGGCTATTCTGGTTAAGCGTTTGGATCAGCAGAATTGCGAAAAATTGTATGCCTTCTCAACCATTTCTTGGCTTCAAACCCCCATATCTCGCCAACGGATTGACCTAACCCAAAAATTCCTATTGTAACTGAAAGTAGAAACTCGCCCGATTACAACGGTATGTGTATTTTTTCCCTAGGCCATTCTGGTTAAGCGTTTGGATCAGCAGAATTGCGAAAAATGTTTTGCCTTCTCTACCGTTTCTTGGCTTCAAACTCCCATATCTCGCCAACGGATTGACCTAACCCAAAAATTCCTGTTGCGTGTGAAAGTAAAAACTCGCCCGATTACAAAGGTATGTGTATTTTTTCCCTAGGCCATTCTGGTTAAGCGTTTGGAGCAGCAGAATTGTGAAAAATTTTTTGCCTTCTCTACCATTTCTTGGCTTCAAACTCCCATATCTCGCGAACGGATTGACCTAACCCAAAAATTTCTATTGCATCTGAAAGTAGAAACGCGCCCGATTACAACGGTATGTGTATTTTTTCCCAAGGCCATTGTGGTTAAGCGTTTGGAGCAGCAGAATTGCGAAAAATTTTTTGCCTTCTCAACCATTTCTTGGCTTCAAACTCCCATATCTCGCGAACGGATTGACCTAACCCAAAAATTTCTATTGCATCTGAAAGTAGAAACGCGCCCGATTACAACGGTATGTGTATTTTTTCCCTAGGCCATTGTGGTTAATCGTTTGGAGCAGCAGAATTGCGAAAAATTTTTTGCCTTCTCAACCATTCCTTGTCTTCAAACTCCCATATCTCGCGAACGGATTGACTTAACCCAAAAATTTCTATTGCATCTGAAAGTAGAAACGCGCCCGATTACAACGGTATGTGTATTTTTTCCCTAGGCCATTCTGGTTAAGCGTTTGGATCAGCAGAATTGCGAAAAATTGTATGCCTTCTCAACCATTTCTTGGCTTCAAACTCCCATATCTCGCCAACGGATTGACCTAACCCAAAAATTCCTGTTGTAACTGAAAGTAGAAACTCGCCCGATTACAACGGTATGTGTATTTTTTCCCTAGGCCATTCTGGTTAAGCGATTGGATCAGCAGAATTGCGAAAAATTGTATGCCTTCTCAACCATTTCTTGGCTTCAAACTCCCATATCTCGCCAACGGATTGACCTAACCCAAAAATTCCTGTTGCCTGTGAAAGTAAAACCTCGCCCGATTACAACGGTATGTGTGTTTTTTTCCCTAGGCCATTCTGGTTAAGCGTTTGGAGCAACAGAAGTGCGAAAAATTTGTTGTCTTCTCAACCATTTCTTGGCTTCAAACTCCCATATCTCCCGAACGGATTGACCTAACCCAAAAATTCCTATTGCATCTGAAAGTAGAAACGCGCCCGATTACAACGGTATGTGTATTTTTTCCCTAGGACATTCTGGTTAAGCGTTTGGAGCAGCAGAATTGTGAAAAATTTTTTGCCTTCTCTACCATTTCTTGGCTTCAAACTCCCATATCTCGCGAACGGATTGACCTAATCCAAAAATTTCTGTTGCATCTGAAAGTAGAAACGCGCCCGATTACAACGGTATGTGTATTTTTTCCCTAGGCCATTGTGGTTAAGCGTTTGGAGCAGCAGAATTGCGAAAAATTGTTTGCCTTCTCAACCATTCCTTGTCTTCAAACTCCCATATCTCGCGAACGGATTGACCTGACCCAAAAATTCCTATTGTAACTGAAAGTAGAAACTCGCCCGATTACAACGGTATGTGTATTTTTTCCCTAGGCCATTCTGGTTAAGCGTTCGGATCAGCAGAATTGCGAAAAATTTGTTGTCTTCTCAACCATCTCTTAGCTTCAAAGTCCCATATCTCGCGAACGGATTGACCTAACCCAAAAATTCCTAGTGCATCTGAAAGTAGAAACTCGCCCGATTACAACGGTATGTGTATTTTTTCCCTAGGCCATTCAGGTTAAGAGGTTGGATCAGCAGAATTGCGAAAAATTGTATGCCTTCTCAACCATTTCTTGGCTTCAAACTCCCATATCTCGCCAACGGATTGACCTAACCCAAAAATTCCTGTTGCGTGTGAAAGTAAAACCTCGCCCGATTACAACGGTATGTGTATTTTTTCCCTAGCCCATTCTGGTTAAGCGTTTGGAGCAGCAGAATTGCGAAAAATTTGTTGTCTTCTCAACCATTTCTTAGGTTCAAAGTCCCATATCTCGCGAACGGATTGACCTAACCCAAAAATTCCTAGTGCATCTGAAAGTAGAAACTCGCCCCATTACAACGGTATCTGTATTTTTCCCCTAGGCTATTCTGGTTAAGCGTTTGGATCAGCAGAATTGCGAAAAATTGTATGCCTTCTCAACCATTTCTTGGATTCAAACCCCCATATCTCGCCAACGGATTGACCTAACCCAAAAATTCCTATTGTAACTGAAAGTAGAAACTCGCCCGATTACAACGGTATGTGTATTTTTTCCCTAGGCCATTCAGGTTAAGAGGTTGGATCAGCAGAATTGCGAAAAATGTTTTGCTTTCTCTACCATTTCTTGGCTTCAAACTCCCATATATCGCGAACGGATAGACCTAACCCAAAAATTGCAATTGCATCTGAACGTAGAAACTCGCCCGATTACAACGGTATCTGTATTTTTTCCCTAGGCCATTCTGGTTAAGCGATTGGATCAGCAGAATTGCGAAAAATTGTATGCCTTCTCAACCATTTCTTGGCTTCAAACTCCCATATCTCGCCAACGGATTGACCTAACCCAAAAATTCCTGTTGCGTGTGAAAGTAAAACCTCGCCGGATTACAACGGTATGTGTATTTTTTCCCTAGGCCATTCTGGTTAAGCGTTTGGATCAGCAGAATTGCGAAAAATTGTATGCCTTCTCAACCATTTCTTGGCTTCAAACTCCCATATCTCGCCAACGGATTGACCTAACCCAAAAATTCCTGTTGCGTGTGAAAGTAAAACCTCGCCCGATTACAACGGTATGTGTATTTTTTCCCTAGCCCATTCTGGTTAAGCGTTTGGAGCAGCAGAATTGCGAAAAATTTGTTGTGTTCTCAACCATTTCTTAGTTTCAAAGTCCCATATCACGCGAACGGATTGACCTAACCCAAAAATTCCTAGTGCATCTGAAAGTAGAAACTCGCCCGATTACAAAGGTATGTGTATTTTTTCCCTAGGCCATTCTGGTTAAGCGTTTGGAGCAGCAGAATTGTGAAAAATTTTTTGCCTTCTCTACCATTTCTTGGCTTCAAACTCCCATATCTCGCGAACGGATTGACCTAACCCAAAAATTTCTATTGCATCTGAAAGTAGAAACGCGCCCGATTACAACGGTATGTGTATTTTTTCCCTAGGCCATTGTGGTTAAGCGTTTGGAGCAGCAGAATTGCGAAAAATTTTTTGCCTTCTCAACCATTTCTTGGCTTCAAACTCCCATATCTCGCCAACGGATTGACCTAACCCAAAAATTCCTGCTGCGTGTGAAAGTAAAACCTCGCCCGATTACAACGGTATGTGTATTTTTTCCCTAGCCCATTCTGGTTAAGCGTTTGGAGCAGCAGAATTGCGAAAAATTTGTTGTCTTCTCAACCATTTCTTAGCTTCAAAGTCCCATATCTCGCGAACGGATTGACCTAACCCAAAAATTCCTATTGTAACTGAAAGTAGAAACTCGCCCGATTACAACGGTATGTGTATTTTTTCCCTAGGCCATTCTGGTTAAGCGTTTGGATCAGCAGAATTGCGAAAAATTTGTTGTCTTCTCAACCATCTCTTAGCTTCAAAGTCCCATATCTCGCGAACGGATTGACCTAACCAAAAAATTCCTAGTGCATCTGAAAGTAGAAACTCGCCCGATTACAAGGGTATGTGTATTTTTTCCCTAGGCCATTCAGGTTAAGAGGTTGGATCAGCAGAATTGCGAAAAATTGTATGCCTTCTCAACCATTTCTTGGCTTCAAACTCCCATATCTCGCCAACGGATTGACCTAACCCAAAAATTCCTGTTGCGTGTCAAAGTAAAACCTCGCCCGATTACAACGGTATGTGTATTTTTTCCCTAGCCCATTCTGGTTAAGCGTTTGGAGCAGCAGAATTGCGAAAAATTTGTTGTCTTCTCAACCATTTCTTAGCTTCAAAGTCCCATATCTCGCGAACGGATTGACCTAACCCAAAAATTCCTAGTGCATCTGAAAGTAGAAACTCGCCCGATTACAACGGTATTTGTATTTTTTCCCTAGGCCATTCTGGATAAGAGGTTGGATCAGCAGAATTGCGAAAAATGTTTTGCCTTCTCTACAGTTTCTTGGCTTCAAACTCCCATATCTCGCCAACGGATTGACCTAACCCAAAAATTCCTGTTGCGTGTGAAAGTAAAAACTCGCCCGATTACAACGGTATGTGTGTTTTTTCCCTAGCCCATTCTGGTTAAGCGTTTGGAGCAGCAGAATTGCGAAAAATTTGTTGTCTTCTCAACCATTACTTAGCTTCAAAGTCCCATATCTCGCGAACGGATTGACCTAACCCAAAAATTCCTAGTGCATCTGAAAGTAGAATCTCGCCCGATTACAACGGTATGTGTATTTTTCCCCTAGGCCATTCTGGTTAAGCGTTTGGATCAGCAGAATTGCGAAAAATTGTATGCCTTCTCAACCATTTCTTAGCTTCAAAGTCCCATATCTCGCGAACGGATTGACCTAACCCAAAAATTCCTAGTGCATCTGAAAGTAGAAACTCGCCCGAAAAAAACGGTATGTGTATTTTTTCCCTAGGCCATTGTGGGTAAGCGTTTGGAGCAGCAGAATTGCGAAAAATTTTTTGCCTTCTCAACCATTCCTTGTCTTCAAACTCCCATATCTCGCGAACGGATTGACCTAACCCAAAAATTTCTATTGCATCTGAAAGTAGAAACGCGCCCGATTACAACGGTATGTGTATTTTTTCCCTAGGCCATTCTGGTTAAGCGTTTGGATCAGCAGAATTGCGAAAAATGTTTTGCCTTCTCTACCATTTCTTGGCTTCAAACTCCCATATCTCGCGAACGGATTGACCTAACCCAAAAATTTCTATTGCATCTGAAAGTAGAAACGCGCCCGATTACAACGGTATGTGTATTTTTTCCCTAGGCCATTGTGGTTAAGCGTTTGGAGCAGCAGAATTGCGAAAAATTTTTTGCCTTCTCAACCAATCCTTGTCTTCAAACTCCCATATCTCGCCAACGGATTGACCTAACCCAAAAATTCCTGTTGCGTGTGAGAGTAAAAACTCGCCCGATTACAACGGTATGTGTATTTTTTCCCCAGGCCATTCTGGTTAAGCGTTTGGATCAGCAGAATTGCGAAAAATTGTATGCATTCTCAACCATTTCTTGGCTTCAAACTCCCATATCTAGGGAACGGATAGACCTAACCCACAAATTCCTATTGCTTCTGAAAGTAGAAACTCGCCCGATTATAACGGTATGTGTATTTTTCCCCTAGGCCATTCTGGTTAAGCGTTTGGATCAGCAGAATTGCGAAAAATTGTATGCCTTCTCAACCATTTCTTGGCTTCAAACTCCCATATCTCGCCAACGGATTGACCTAACCCAAAAATTCCTGCTGCGTGTGGGAGTAAAAACTCGCCCGATTACAACGGTATGTGTATTTTTTCCCCAGGCCATTCTGGTTAAGCGTTTGGATCAGCAGAATTGGGAAAAATTGTATGCATTCTCAACCATTTCTTGGCTTCAAACTCCCATATCTCGCCAACGGATTGACCTAACCCAAAAATTCATGTTGCGTGTGAAAGTAAAACCTCGCCGGATTACAACGGTATGTGTATTTTTTCCCTAGCCCATTCTGGTTAAGCGTTTGGAGCAGCAGAATTGCGAAAAATTTGTTGTCTTCTCAACCATCTCTTAGCTTCAAAGTCCCATATCTCGCGAACGGATTGACCTAACCCAAAAATTCCTAGTGCATCTGAAAGTAGAAACTCGCCCGATTACAACGGTATGTGTATTTTTTCCCTAGGCCATTCTGGTAAAGAGTTTGGATCAGCAGAATTGCTAAAAATGTTTTGCCTTCTCTACCATTTCTTGGCTTCAAACTCACATATCTCGCGAACGGATTGACCTAACCCAAAAATTCCTATTGCATCTGAAAGTAGAAGCTCGCCCGATTACAACGGTATGTGTATTTTTTCCCTAGGCCATTCTGGTTAAGCGTTTGGAGCAGCAGAAGTGCGAAGAATTTGTTGTCTTCTCAACCATTTCTTGGCTTCAAACTCCCATATCTCCCGAACGGATTGACCTAACCCAAAAATTCCTATTGCATCTGAAAGTAGAAACCCGCCCGATTACAGAGATATGTGTATTTTTTCCCTAGGCCATTCTGGTTAAGCGTTTGGAGCAGCAGAATTGTGAAAAATTTTTTGCCTTCTCTACCATTTCTTGGCCTCAAACTCCCATATCTCGCGAACGGATTGACCTAACCCAAGAATTCCTATTGTAACTGAAAGTAGAAACTCGCCCGATTACAACGGTATGTGTATTTTTTCCCTAGGCCATTCTGGTTAAGCGTTTGGATCAGCAGAATTGCGAAAAATGTTTTGCCTTCTCTACCATTTCTTGGCTTCAAACTCCCATATCTCGCGAACGGATAGACCTAACCCAAAAATTCCAATTGCATCTGAACGTAGAAACTCGCCCGATTACAACGGTATGTGTATTTTTTCCCTAGGCCATTCTGGTTAAGCGTTTGGATCAGCAGAATTGCGAAAAATTGTATGCCTTCTCAACCATTTCTTGGCTTCAAACTCCCATTTCTCGCCAACGGATTGACCTAACCCAAAAATTCCTGTTGCGTGTGAAAGTAAAACCTCGCCGGATTACAACGGTATGTGTATTTTTTCCCTAGCCCATTCTGGTTAAGCGTTTGGAGCAGCAGAATTGCGAAAAATTTGTTGTCTTCTCAACCATTTCTTAGCTTCAAAGTCCCATATCTCGCGAACGGATAGACCTAACCCACAAATTCCTATTGCATCTGAAAGTAGAAACTCGTCCGATTATAACGGTATGAGTATTTTTCCCCTAGGCCATTCTGGTTAAGCTTTTGGATCAGCAGAATTGCGAAAAATTGTATGCCTTCTCAACCATTTCTTGGCTTCAAACTCCCATATCTCGCCAACGGATTGACCAAACCCAAAAATTCCTGTTGCGTGTGAGAGTAAAAACTCGCCCGATTACAACGGTATGTGTATTTTTTCCCCAGGCCATTCTGGTTAAGCGTTTGGATCAGCAGAATTGCGAAAAATTGTATGCATTCTCAACCATTTCTTGGCTTCAAACTCCCATATCTCGCCAACGGATTGACCTAACCCAAAAATTCCTGTTGCGTGTGAAAGTAAAACCTCGCCCGATTACAACGGTATGTGTATTTTTTCCCTAGCCCATTCTGGTTAAGCGTTTGGAGCAGCAGAATTGCGAAAAATTGTATGCCTTCTCAACCATTTCTTGGCTTCAAACTCCCATTTCTCGCCAACGGATTGACCCAACCCAAAAATTCCTAGTGCATCTGAAAGTAGAAACTCGACCGATTACAACGGTATGTGTATTTTTCCCCTAGGCCATTCTGGTTAAGCGTTTGGATCAGCAGAATTGCTAAAAATGTTTTTCCTTCTCTACCATTTCTTGGCTTCAAACTCACATATCTCGCGAACGGATTGACCTAACCCAAAAATTCCTATTGCATCTGAAAGTAGAAGCTCGCCCGATTACAACGGTATGTGTATTTTTTCCCTAGCCCATTCTGATTAAGCGTTTGGAGCAGCAGAATTGCGAAAAATTTGTTGTCTTCTCAACCATTTCTTGGATTCAAACTCCCATATCTCCCGAACGGATTGACCTAACCCAAAAATTCCTATTGCATCTGAAAGTAGAAAATCGCCCGATTACAACGGTATGTGTATTTTTTCCCTAGCCCATTCTGGTTAAGCGCTTGGAGCAGCAGAATTGCGAAAAATTTGTTGTCTTCTCAACCATTTCTTATTTTCAAAGTCCCATATCTCGCGAACGGATTGACCTAACCCAAAAATTCCTAGTGCTTCTGAAAGTAGAAACTCGCCCGATTACAATGGTATGTGTATTTTTTCCCTAGGCCATTATGGTTAAGCGTTTGGATCAGCAGAATTGCGAAGAATGTTTTGCCTTCTCTACCGTTTCTTGGCTTCAAACTCCCATATCTCGCCAACGGATTGACCTAACCCAAAAATTCCTGTTGCGTGTTAAAGTAAAAACTCGCCCGATTACAACGGTATGTGTATTTTTTCCCTAGCCCATTCTGGTTAAGCGTTTGGAGCAGCAGAATTGCGAAAAATTTGTTGTCTTCTCAACCATTTCTTAGCTTCAAAGTCCCATATCTCGCGAACGGATTGACCTAACCCAAAAATTCCTAGTGCATCTGAAAGTAGAAACTCGCCCGAAAAAAACGGTATGTGTATTTTTCCCCTAGGCTATTCTGGTTAAGCGTTTGGATCAGCAGAATTGCGAAAAATTGTATGCCTTCTCAACCATTTCTTGGCTTCAAACTCCCATATCTCGCCAACGGATTGACCTAACCCAAAAATTCCTGTTGCGTGTGAAAGTAAAACCTCGCCGGATTACAACGGTATGTGTATTTTTTCCCTAGCCCATTCTGGTTAAGCGTTTGGAGCAGCAGAATTGCGAAAAATTTGTTGTCTTCTCAACCATCTCTTAGCTTCAAAGTCCCATATCTCGCGAACGGATTGACCTAACCCAAAAATTCCTAGTGCATCTGAAAGTAGAAACTCGCCCGATTACAACGGTATGTGTATTTTTTCCCTAGGCCATTCTGGTAAAGAGTTTGGATCAGCAGAATTGCTAAAAATGTTTTGCCTTCTCTACCATTTCTTGGCTTCAAACTCACATATCTCGCGAACGGATAGACCTAACCCAAAAATTCCTATTGCATCTGAAAGTAGAAGCTCGCCCGATTACAACGGTATGTGTATTTTTTCCCTAGGCCATTCTGGTTAAGCGTTTGGAGCAGCAGAAGTGCGAAAAATTTGTTGTCTTCTCAACCATTTCTTGGCTTCAAACTCCCATATCTCCCGAACGGATTGACCTAACCCAAAAATTCCTATTGCATCTGAAAGTAGAAACCCGCCCGATTACAGAGATATGTGTATTTTTTCCCTAGGCCATTCTGGTTAAGCGTTTGGAGCAGCAGAATTGTGAAAAATTTTTTGCCTTCTCTACCATTTCTTGGCTTCAAACTCCCATATCTCGCGAACGGATTGACCTAACCCAAAAATTCCTATTGTAACTGAAAGTAGAAACTCGCCCGATTACAACGTTATGTGTATTTTTTCCCTAGCCCATTCTGGTTAAGCGTTTGGAGCAGCAGAATTGCGAAAAATTTGTTGTCTTCTCAACCATTTCTTAGCTTCAAAGTCCCATATCTCGCGAACGGATAGACCTAACCCAAAAATTCCTATTGCATCTGAAAGTAGAAACTCGCCCGATTACAACGGTATGTGTATTTTTTCCCTAGGCCATTCTGGTCAAGCGTTTGGATCAGCAGAATTGCGAAAAATTGTATGCCTTCTCAACCATTTCTTGGCTTCAAACTCCCATATCTCGCCAACGGATTGACCTAACCCAAAAATTCCTGTTGCGTGTGAAAGTAAAACCTCGCCCGATTACAACGGTATGTGTATTTTTTCCCTAGCCCATTCTGGTTAAGCGTTTGGAGCAGCAGAATTGCGAAAAATTTGTTGTCTTCTCAACCATTTCTTAGCTTCAAAGTCCCATATCTCGCGAACGGATTGACCTAACCCAAAAATTCCTATTGTAACTGAAAGTAGAAACTCGCCCGATTACAACGGTATGTGTATTTTTTCCCTAGGCCATTCTGGTTAAGCGTTTGGATCAGCAGAATTGCGAAAAATTTGTTGTCTTCTCAACCATCTCTTAGCTTCAAAGTCCCATATCTCGCGAACGGATTGACCTAACCAAAAAATTCCTAGTGCATCTGAAAGTAGAAACTCGCCCGATTACAACGGTATGTGTATTTTTTCCCTAGGCCATTCAGGTTAAGAGGTTGGATCAGCAGAATTGCGAAAAATTGTATGCCTTCTCAACCATTTCTTGGCTTCAAACTCCCATATCTCGCCAACGGATTGACCTAACCCAAAAATTCCTGTTGCGTGTCAAAGTAAAACCTCGCCCGATTACAACGGTATGTGTATTTTTTCCCTAGCCCATTCTGGTTAAGCGTTTGGAGCAGCAGAATTGCGAAAAATTTGTTGTCTTCTCAACCATTTCTTAGCTTCAAAGTCCCATATCTCGCGAACGGATTGACCTAACCCAAAAATTCCTAGTGCATCTGAAAGTAGAAACTCGCCCGATTACAACGGTATGTGTATTTTTCCACTAGGCTATTCTGGTTAAGCGTTTGGATCAGCAGAATTGCGAAAAATTGTATGCCTTCTCAACCATTTCTTGGCTTCAAACCCCCATATCTCGCCAACGGATTGACCTAACCCAAAAATTCCTATTGTAACTGAAAGTAGAAACTCGCCCGATTACAACGGTATGTGTATTTTTTCCCTAGGCCATTCTGGTTAAGCGTTTGGATCAGCAGAATTGCGAAAAATGTTTTGCCTTCTCTACCGTTTCTTGGCTTCAAACTCCCATATCTCGCCAACGGATTGACCTAACCCAAAAATTCCTGTTGCGTGTGAAAGTAAAAACTCGCCCGATTACAAAGGTATGTGTATTTTTTCCCTAGGCCATTCTGGTTAAGCGTTTGGAGCAGCAGAATTGTGAAAAATTTTTTGCCTTCTCTACCATTTCTTGGCTTCAAACTCCCATATCTCGCGAACGGATTGACCTAACCCAAAAATTTCTATTGCATCTGAAAGTAGAAACGCGCCCGATTACAACGGTATGTGTATTTTTTCCCAAGGCCATTGTGGTTAAGCGTTTGGAGCAGCAGAATTGCGAAAAATTTTTTGCCTTCTCAACCATTTCTTGGCTTCAAACTCCCATATCTCGCGAACGGATTGACCTAACCCAAAAATTTCTATTGCATCTGAAAGTAGAAACGCGCCCGATTACAACGGTATGTGTATTTTTTCCCTAGGCCATTGTGGTTAATCGTTTGGAGCAGCAGAATTGCGAAAAATTTTTTGCCTTCTCAACCATTCCTTGTCTTCAAACTCCCATATCTCGCGAACGGATTGACTTAACCCAAAAATTTCTATTGCATCTGAAAGTAGAAACGCGCCCGATTACAACGGTATGTGTATTTTTTCCCTAGGCCATTCTGGTTAAGCGTTTGGATCAGCAGAATTGCGAAAAATTGTATGCCTTCTCAACCATTTCTTGGCTTCAAACTCCCATATCTCGCCAACGGATTGACCTAACCCAAAAATTCCTGTTGTAACTGAAAGTAGAAACTCGCCCGATTACAACGGTATGTGTATTTTTTCCCTAGGCCATTCTGGTTAAGCGATTGGATCAGCAGAATTGCGAAAAATTGTATGCCTTCTCAACCATTTCTTGGCTTCAAACTCCCATATCTCGCCAACGGATTGACCTAACCCAAAAATTCCTGTTGCCTGTGAAAGTAAAACCTCGCCCGATTACAACGGTATGTGTGTTTTTTTCCCTAGGCCATTCTGGTTAAGCGTTTGGAGCAACAGAAGTGCGAAAAATTTGTTGTCTTCTCAACCATTTCTTGGCTTCAAACTCCCATATCTCCCGAACGGAGTGACCTAACCCAAAAATTCCTATTGCATCTGAAAGTAGAAACGCGCCCGATTACAACGGTATGTGTATTTTTTCCCTAGGACATTCTGGTTAAGCGTTTGGAGCAGCAGAATTGTGAAAAATTTTTTGCCTTCTCTACCATTTCTTGGCTTCAAACTCCCATATCTCGCGAACGGATTGACCTAATCCAAAAATTTCTGTTGCATCTGAAAGTAGAAACGCGCCCGATTACAACGGTATGTGTATTTTTTCCCTAGGCCATTGTGGTTAAGCGTTTGGAGCAGCAGAATTGCGAAAAATTGTTTGCCTTCTCAACCATTCCTTGTCTTCAAACTCCCATATCTCGCGAACGGATTGACCTGACCCAAAAATTCCTATTGTAACTGAAAGTAGAAACTCGCCCGATTACAACGGTATGTGTATTTTTTCCCTAGGCCATTCTGGTTAAGCGTTCGGATCAGCAGAATTGCGAAAAATTTGTTGTCTTCTCAACCATCTCTTAGCTTCAAAGTCCCATATCTCGCGAACGGATTGACCTAACCCAAAAATTCCTAGTGCATCTGAAAGTAGAAACTCGCCCGATTACAACGGTATGTGTATTTTTTCCCTAGGCCATTCAGGTTAAGAGGTTGGATCAGCAGAATTGCGAAAAATTGTATGCCTTCTCAACCATTTCTTGGCTTCAAACTCCCATATCTCGCCAACGGATTGACCTAACCCAAAAATTCCTGTTGCGTGTGAAAGTAAAACCTCGCCCGATTACAACGGTATGTGTATTTTTTCCCTAGCCCATTCTGGTTAAGCGTTTGGAGCAGCAGAATTGCGAAAAATTTGTTGTCTTCTCAACCATTTCTTAGGTTCAAAGTCCCATATCTCGCGAACGGATTGACCTAACCCAAAAATTCCTAGTGCATCTGAAAGTAGAAACTCGCCCCATTACAACGGTATCTGTATTTTTCCCCTAGGCTATTCTGGTTAAGCGTTTGGATCAGCAGAATTGCGAAAAATTGTATGCCTTCTCAACCATTTCTTGGATTCAAACCCCCATATCTCGCCAACGGATTGACCTAACCCAAAAATTCCTATTGTAACTGAAAGTAGAAACTCGCCCGATTACAACGGTATGTGTATTTTTTCCCTAGGCCATTCAGGTTAAGAGGTTGGATCAGCAGAATTGCGAAAAATGTTTTGCTTTCTCTACCATTTCTTGGCTTCAAACTCCCATATATCGCGAACGGATAGACCTAACCCAAAAATTGCAATTGCATCTGAACGTAGAAACTCGCCCGATTACAACGGTATCTGTATTTTTTCCCTAGGCCATTCTGGTTAAGCGATTGGATCAGCAGAATTGCGAAAAATTGTATGCCTTCTCAACCATTTCTTGGCTTCAAACTCCCATATCTCGCCAACGGATTGACCTAACCCAAAAATTCCTGTTGCGTGTGAAAGTAAAACCTCGCCGGATTACAACGGTATGTGTATTTTTTCCCTAGGCCATTCTGGTTAAGCGTTTGGATCAGCAGAATTGCGAAAAATTGTATGCCTTCTCAACCATTTCTTGGCTTCAAACTCCCATATCTCGCCAACGGATTGACCTAACCCAAAAATTCCTGTTGCGTGTGAAAGTAAAACCTCGCCCGATTACAACGGTATGTGTATTTTTTCCCTAGCCCATTCTGGTTAAGCGTTTGGAGCAGCAGAATTGCGAAAAATTTGTTGTGTTCTCAACCATTTCTTAGTTTCAAAGTCCCATATCACGCGAACGGATTGACCTAACCCAAAAATTCCTAGTGCATCTGAAAGTAGAAACTCGCCCGATTACAAAGGTATGTGTATTTTTTCCCTAGGCCATTCTGGTTAAGCGTTTGGAGCAGCAGAATTGTGAAAAATTTTTTGCCTTCTCTACCATTTCTTGGCTTCAAACTCCCATATCTCGCGAACGGATTGACCTAACCCAAAAATTTCTATTGCATCTGAAAGTAGAAACGCGCCCGATTACAACGGTATGTGTATTTTTTCCCTAGGCCATTGTGGTTAAGCGTTTGGAGCAGCAGAATTGCGAAAAATTTTTTGCCTTCTCAACCATTTCTTGGCTTCAAACTCCCATATCTCGCCAACGGATTGACCTAACCCAAAAATTCCTGCTGCGTGTGAAAGTAAAACCTCGCCCGATTACAACGGTATGTGTATTTTTTCCCTAGCCCATTCTGGTTAAGCGTTTGGAGCAGCAGAATTGCGAAAAATTTGTTGTCTTCTCAACCATTTCTTAGCTTCAAAGTCCCATATCTCGCGAACGGATTGACCTAACCCAAAAATTCCTATTGTAACTGAAAGTAGAAACTCGCCCGATTACAACGGTATGTGTATTTTTTCCCTAGGCCATTCTGGTTAAGCGTTTGGATCAGCAGAATTGCGAAAAATTTGTTGTCTTCTCAACCATCTCTTAGCTTCAAAGTCCCATATCTCGCGAACGGATTGACCTAACCAAAAAATTCCTAGTGCATCTGAAAGTAGAAACTCGCCCGATTACAAGGGTATGTGTATTTTTTCCCTAGGCCATTCAGGTTAAGAGGTTGGATCAGCAGAATTGCGAAAAATTGTATGCCTTCTCAACCATTTCTTGGCTTCAAACTCCCATATCTCGCCAACGGATTGACCTAACCCAAAAATTCCTGTTGCGTGTCAAAGTAAAACCTCGCCCGATTACAACGGTATGTGTATTTTTTCCCTAGCCCATTCTGGTTAAGCGTTTGGAGCAGCAGAATTGCGAAAAATTTGTTGTCTTCTCAACCATTTCTTAGCTTCAAAGTCCCATATCTCGCGAACGGATTGACCTAACCCAAAAATTCCTAGTGCATCTGAAAGTAGAAACTCGCCCGATTACAACGGTATTTGTATTTTTTCCCTAGGCCATTCTGGATAAGAGGTTGGATCAGCAGAATTGCGAAAAATGTTTTGCCTTCTCTACAGTTTCTTGGCTTCAAACTCCCATATCTCGCCAACGGATTGACCTAACCCAAAAATTCCTGTTGCGTGTGAAAGTAAAAACTCGCCCGATTACAACGGTATGTGTGTTTTTTCCCTAGCCCATTCTGGTTAAGCGTTTGGAGCAGCAGAATTGCGAAAAATTTGTTGTCTTCTCAACCATTACTTAGCTTCAAAGTCCCATATCTCGCGAACGGATTGACCTAACCCAAAAATTCCTAGTGCATCTGAAAGTAGAATCTCGCCCGATTACAACGGTATGTGTATTTTTCCCCTAGGCCATTCTGGTTAAGCGTTTGGATCAGCAGAATTGCGAAAATTGTATGCCTTCTCAACCATTTCTTAGCTTCAAAGTCCCATATCTCGCGAACGGATTGACCTAACCCAAAAATTCCTAGTGCATCTGAAAGTAGAAACTCGCCCGAAAAAAACGGTATGTGTATTTTTTCCCTAGGCCATTGTGGGTAAGCGTTTGGAGCAGCAGAATTGCGAAAAATTTTTTGCCTTCTCAACCATTCCTTGTCTTCAAACTCCCATATCTCGCGAACGGATTGACCTAACCCAAAAATTTCTATTGCATCTGAAAGTAGAAACGCGCCCGATTACAACGGTATGTGTATTTTTTCCCTAGGCCATTCTGGTTAAGCGTTTGGATCAGCAGAATTGCGAAAATGTTTTGCCTTCTCTACCATTTCTTGGCTTCAAACTCCCATATCTCGCGAACGGATTGACCTAACCCAAAAATTTCTATTGCATCTGAAAGTAGAAACGCGCCCGATTACAACGGTATGTGTATTTTTTCCCTAGGCCATTGTGGTTAAGCGTTTGGAGCAGCAGAATTGCGAAAAATTTTTTGCCTTCTCAACCAATCCTTGTCTTCAAACTCCCATATCTCGCCAACGGATTGACCTAACCCAAAAATTCCTGTTGCGTGTGAGAGTAAAAACTCGCCCGATTACAACGGTATGTGTATTTTTTCCCCAGGCCATTCTGGTTAAGCGTTTGGATCAGCAGAATTGCGAAAAATTGTATGCATTCTCAACCATTTCTTGGCTTCAAACTCCCATATCTAGGGAACGGATAGACCTAACCCACAAATTCCTATTGCTTCTGAAAGTAGAAACTCGCCCGATTATAACGGTATGTGTATTTTTCCCCTAGGCCATTCTGGTTAAGCGTTTGGATCAGCAGAATTGCGAAAAATTGTATGCCTTCTCAACCATTTCTTGGCTTCAAACTCCCATATCTCGCCAACGGATTGACCTAACCCAAAAATTCCTGCTGCGTGTGGGAGTAAAAACTCGCCCGATTACAACGGTATGTGTATTTTTTCCCCAGGCCATTCTGGTTAAGCGTTTGGATCAGCAGAATTGGGAAAAATTGTATGCATTCTCAACCATTTCTTGGCTTCAAACTCCCATATCTCGCCAACGGATTGACCTAACCCAAAAATTCATGTTGCGTGTGAAAGTAAAACCTCGCCGGATTACAACGGTATGTGTATTTTTTCCCTAGCCCATTCTGGTTAAGCGTTTGGAGCAGCAGAATTGCGAAAAATTTGTTGTCTTCTCAACCATCTCTTAGCTTCAAAGTCCCATATCTCGCGAACGGATTGACCTAACCCAAAAATTCCTAGTGCATCTGAAAGTAGAAACTCGCCCGATTACAACGGTATGTGTATTTTTTCCCTAGGCCATTCTGGTAAAGAGTTTGGATCAGCAGAATTGCTAAAAATGTTTTGCCTTCTCTACCATTTCTTGGCTTCAAACTCACATATCTCGCGAACGGATTGACCTAACCCAAAAATTCCTATTGCATCTGAAAGTAGAAGCTCGCCCGATTACAACGGTATGTGTATTTTTTCCCTAGGCCATTCTGGTTAAGCGTTTGGAGCAGCAGAAGTGCGAAGAATTTGTTGTCTTCTCAACCATTTCTTGGCTTCAAACTCCCATATCTCCCGAACGGATTGACCTAACCCAAAAATTCCTATTGCATCTGAAAGTAGAAACCCGCCCGATTACAGAGATATGTGTATTTTTTCCCTAGGCCATTCTGGTTAAGCGTTTGGAGCAGCAGAATTGTGAAAAATTTTTTGCCTTCTCTACCATTTCTTGGCCTCAAACTCCCATATCTCGCGAACGGATTGACCTAACCCAAGAATTCCTATTGTAACTGAAAGTAGAAACTCGCCCGATTACAACGGTATGTGTATTTTTTCCCTAGGCCATTCTGGTTAAGCGTTTGGATCAGCAGAATTGCGAAAAATGTTTTGCCTTCTCTACCATTTCTTGGCTTCAAACTCCCATATCTCGCGAACGGATAGACCTAACCCAAAAATTCCAATTGCATCTGAACGTAGAAACTCGCCCGATTACAACGGTATGTGTATTTTTTCCCTAGGCCATTCTGGTTAAGCGTTTGGATCAGCAGAATTGCGAAAAATTGTATGCCTTCTCAACCATTTCTTGGCTTCAAACTCCCATTTCTCGCCAACGGATTGACCTAACCCAAAAATTCCTGTTGCGTGTGAAAGTAAAACCTCGCCGGATTACAACGGTATGTGTATTTTTTCCCTAGCCCATTCTGGTTAAGCGTTTGGAGCAGCAGAATTGCGAAAAATTTGTTGTCTTCTCAACCATTTCTTAGCTTCAAAGTCCCATATCTCGCGAACGGATAGACCTAACCCACAAATTCCTATTGCATCTGAAAGTAGAAACTCGTCCGATTATAACGGTATGAGTATTTTTCCCCTAGGCCATTCTGGTTAAGCTTTTGGATCAGCAGAATTGCGAAAAATTGTATGCCTTCTCAACCATTTCTTGGCTTCAAACTCCCATATCTCGCCAACGGATTGACCAAACCCAAAAATTCCTGTTGCGTGTGAGAGTAAAAACTCGCCCGATTACAACGGTATGTGTATTTTTTCCCCAGGCCATTCTGGTTAAGCGTTTGGATCAGCAGAATTGCGAAAAATTGTATGCATTCTCAACCATTTCTTGGCTTCAAACTCCCATATCTCGCCAACGGATTGACCTAACCCAAAAATTCCTGTTGCGTGTGAAAGTAAAACCTCGCCCGATTACAACGGTATGTGTATTTTTTCCCTAGCCCATTCTGGTTAAGCGTTTGGAGCAGCAGAATTGCGAAAAATTGTATGCCTTCTCAACCATTTCTTGGCTTCAAACTCCCATTTCTCGCCAACGGATTGACCCAACCCAAAAATTCCTAGTGCATCTGAAAGTAGAAACTCGACCGATTACAACGGTATGTGTATTTTTCCCCTAGGCCATTCTGGTTAAGCGTTTGGATCAGCAGAATTGCTAAAAATGTTTTTCCTTCTCTACCATTTCTTGGCTTCAAACTCACATATCTCGCGAACGGATTGACCTAACCCAAAAATTCCTATTGCATCTGAAAGTAGAAGCTCGCCCGATTACAACGGTATGTGTATTTTTTCCCTAGCCCATTCTGATTAAGCGTTTGGAGCAGCAGAATTGCGAAAAATTTGTTGTCTTCTCAACCATTTCTTGGATTCAAACTCCCATATCTCCCGAACGGATTGACCTAACCCAAAAATTCCTATTGCATCTGAAAGTAGAAAATCGCCCGATTACAACGGTATGTGTATTTTTTCCCTAGCCCATTCTGGTTAAGCGCTTGGAGCAGCAGAATTGCGAAAAATTTGTTGTCTTCTCAACCATTTCTTATTTTCAAAGTCCCATATCTCGCGAACGGATTGACCTAACCCAAAAATTCCTAGTGCTTCTGAAAGTAGAAACTCGCCCGATTACAATGGTATGTGTATTTTTTCCCTAGGCCATTATGGTTAAGCGTTTGGATCAGCAGAATTGCGAAGAATGTTTTGCCTTCTCTACCGTTTCTTGGCTTCAAACTCCCATATCTCGCCAACGGATTGACCTAACCCAAAAATTCCTGTTGCGTGTTAAAGTAAAAACTCGCCCGATTACAACGGTATGTGTATTTTTTCCCTAGCCCATTCTGGTTAAGCGTTTGGAGCAGCAGAATTGCGAAAAATTTGTTGTCTTCTCAACCATTTCTTAGCTTCAAAGTCCCATATCTCGCGAACGGATTGACCTAACCCAAAAATTCCTAGTGCATCTGAAAGTAGAAACTCGCCCGAAAAAAACGGTATGTGTATTTTTCCCCTAGGCTATTCTGGTTAAGCGTTTGGATCAGCAGAATTGCGAAAAATTGTATGCCTTCTCAACCATTTCTTGGCTTCAAACTCCCATATCTCGCCAACGGATTGACCTAACCCAAAAATTCCTGTTGCGTGTGAAAGTAAAACCTCGCCGGATTACAACGGTATGTGTATTTTTTCCCTAGCCCATTCTGGTTAAGCGTTTGGAGCAGCAGAATTGCGAAAAATTTGTTGTCTTCTCAACCATCTCTTAGCTTCAAAGTCCCATATCTCGCGAACGGATTGACCTAACCCAAAAATTCCTAGTGCATCTGAAAGTAGAAACTCGCCCGATTACAACGGTATGTGTATTTTTTCCCTAGGCCATTCTGGTAAAGAGTTTGGATCAGCAGAATTGCTAAAAATGTTTTGCCTTCTCTACCATTTCTTGGCTTCAAACTCACATATCTCGCGAACGGATAGACCTAACCCAAAAATTCCTATTGCATCTGAAAGTAGAAGCTCGCCCGATTACAACGGTATGTGTATTTTTTCCCTAGGCCATTCTGGTTAAGCGTTTGGAGCAGCAGAAGTGCGAAAAATTTGTTGTCTTCTCAACCATTTCTTGGCTTCAAACTCCCATATCTCCCGAACGGATTGACCTAACCCAAAAATTCCTATTGCATCTGAAAGTAGAAACCCGCCCGATTACAGAGATATGTGTATTTTTTCCCTAGGCCATTCTGGTTAAGCGTTTGGAGCAGCAGAATTGTGAAAAATTTTTTGCCTTCTCTACCATTTCTTGGCTTCAAACTCCCATATCTCGCGAACGGATTGACCTAACCCAAAAATTCCTATTGTAACTGAAAGTAGAAACTCGCCCGATTACAACGTTATGTGTATTTTTTCCCTAGCCCATTCTGGTTAAGCGTTTGGAGCAGCAGAATTGCGAAAAATTTGTTGTCTTCTCAACCATTTCTTAGCTTCAAAGTCCCATATCTCGCGAACGGATAGACCTAACCCACAAATTCCTATTGCATCTGAAAGTAGAAACTCGTCCGATTATAACGGTATGTGTATTTTTCCCCTAGGCCATTCTGGTTAAGCTTTTGGATCAGCAGAATTGCGAAAAATTGTATGCCTTCTCAACCATTTCTTGGCTTCAAACTCCCATATCTCGCCAACGGATTGACCTAACCCAAAAATTCCTGTTGCGTGTGAGAGTAAAAACTCGCCCGATTACAACGGTATGTGTATTTTTTCCCCAGGCCATTCTGGTTAAGCGTTTGGATCAGCAGAATTGCGAAAAATTGTATGCATTCTCAACCATTTCTTGGCTTCAAACTCCCATATCTCGCCAACGGATTGACCTAACCCAAAAATTCCTGTTGCGTGTGAAAGTAAAACCTCGCCCGATTACAACGGTATGTGTATTTTTTCCCTAGCCCATTCTGGTTAAGCGTTTGGAGCAGCAGAATTGCGAAAAATTGTATGCCTTCTCAACCATTTCTTGGCTTCAAACTCCCATTTCTCGCCAACGGATTGACCCAACCCAAAAATTCCTAGTGCATCTGAAAGTAGAAACTCGACCGATTACAACGGTATGTGTATTTTTCCCCTAGGCCATTCTGGTTAAGCGTTTGGATCAGCAGAATTGCTAAAAATGTTTTTCCTTCTCTACCATTTCTTGGCTTCAAACTCACATATCTCGCGAACGGATTGACCTAACCCAAAAATTCCTATTGCATCTGAATGTAGAAGCTCGCCCGATTACAACGGTATGTGTATTTTTTCCCTAGCCCATTCTGATTAAGCGTTTGGAGCAGCAGAATTGCGAAAAATTTGTTGTCTTCTCAACCATTTCTTGGATTCAAACTCCCATATCTCGCCAACGGATTGACCTAACCCAAAAATTCCTGTTGCGTGTTAAAGTAAAAACTCGCCCGATTACAACGGTATGTGTATTTTTTCCCTAGCCCATTCTGGTTAAGCGTTTGGAGCAGCAGAATTGCGAAAAATTTGTTGTCTTCTCAACCATTTCTTAGCTTCAAAGTCCCATATCTCGCGAACGGATTGACCTAACCCAAAAATTCCTAGTGCATCTGAAAGTAGAAACTCGCCCGATTACAACGGTATGTGTATTTTTCCCCTAGGCTATTCTGGTTAAGCGTTTGGATCAGCAGAATTGCGAAAAATTGTATGCCTTCTCAACCATTTCTTGGCTTCAAACTCCCATATCTCGCCAACGGATTGACCTAACCCAAAAATTCCTGTTGCGTGTGAAAGTAAAACCTCGCCGGATTACAACGGTATGTGTATTTTTTCCCTAGCCCATTCTGGTTAAGCGTTTGGAGCAGCAGAATTGCGAAAAATTTGTTGTCTTCTCAACCATCTCTTAGCTTCAAAGTCCCATATCTCGCGAACGGATTGACCTAACCCAAAAATTCCTAGTGCATATGAAAGTAGAAACTCGCCCGATTACAACGGTATGTGTATTTTTTCCCTAGGCCATTCTGGTAAAGAGTTTGGATCAGCAGAATTGCTAAAAATGTTTTGCCTTCTCTACCATTTCTTGGCTTCAAACTCACATATCTCGCGAACGGATTGACCTAACCCAAAAATTCCTATTGCATCTGAAAGTAGAAGCTCGCCCGATTACAACGGTATGTGTATTTTTTCCCTAAGCCATTCTGGTTAAGCGTTTGGAGCAGCAGAAGTGCGAAAAATTTGTTGTCTTCTCAACCATTTCTTGGCTTCAAACTCCCATATCTCCCGAACGGATTGACCTAACCCAAAAATTCCTATTGCATCTGAAAGTAGAAACCCGCCCGATTACAGAGATATGTGTATTTTTTCCCTAGGCCATTCTGGTTAAGCGTTTGGAGCAGCAGAATTGTGAAAAATTTTTTGCCTTCTCTACCATTTCTTGGCTTCAAACTCCCATATCTCGCGAACGGATTGACCTAACCCAAAAATTCCTATTGTAACTGAAAGTAGAAACTCGCCCGGTTACAACGGTATGTGTATTTTTTCCCTAGGCCATTCTGGTTAAGCGTTTGGATCAGCAGAATTGCGAAAAATGTTTTGCCTTCTCTACCATTTCTTGGCTTCAAACTCCCATATCTCGCGAACGGATAGACCTAACCCAAAAATTCCAATTGCATCTGAACGTAGAAACTCGCCCGATTACAACGGTATGTGTATTTTTTCCCTAGGCCATTCTGGTTAAGCGTTTGGATCAGCAGAATTGCGAAAAATTGTATGCCTTCTCAACCATTTCTTGGCTTCAAACTCCCATTTCTCGCCAACGGATTGACCTAACCCAAAAATTCCTGTTGCGTGTGAAAGTAAAACCTCGCCGGATTACAACGGTATGTGTATTTTTTCCCTAGCCCATTCTGGTTAAGCGTTTGGAGCAGCAGAATTGCGAAAAATTTGTTGTCTTCTCAACCATCTCTTAGCTTCAAAGTCCCATATCTCGCGAACGGATTGACCTAACCCAAAAATTCGTAGTGCATCTGAAAGTAGAAACTCGCCCGATTACAACGGTATGTGTATTTTTTCCCTAGGCCATGCTAGTTAAGAGTTTGGATCAGCAGAATTGCGAAAAATGTTTTGCCTTCTCTACCGTTTCTTGGCTTCAAACTCCCATATCTCGCCAACGGATTGACCTAACCCAAAAATTCCTGTTGCGTGTGAAATTAAAAACTCGCCCGATTACAACGGTATGTGCATTTTTTCCCTAGCCCATTCTGGTTAAGCGTTTGGAGCAGCAGAATTGCGAAAAATTTGTTGTCTTCTCAACCATTTCTTAGCTTCAAAGTCCCATATCTCGCGAACGGATAGACCTAACCCACAAATTCCTATTGCATCTGAAAGTAGAAACTCGTCCGATTATAACGGTATGTGTATTTTTCCCCTAGGCCATTCTGGTTAAGCTTTTGGATCAGCAGAATTGCGAAAAATTGTATGCCTTCTCAACCATTTCTTGGCTTCAAACTCCCATATCTCGCCAACGGATTGACCTAACCCAAAAATTCCTGTTGCTTGTGAGAGTAAAAACTCGCCCGATTACAACGGTATGTGTATTTTTTCCCCAGGCCATTCTGGTTAAGCGTTTGGATCAGCAGAATTGCGAAAAATTGTATGCATTCTCAACCATTTCTTGGCTTCAAACTCCCATATCTCGCCAACGGATTGACCTAACCCAAAAATTCCTGTTGCGTGTGAAAGTAAAACCTCGCCCGATTACAACGGTATGTGTATTTTTTCCCTAGCCCATTCTGGTTAAGCGTTTGGAGCAGCAGAATTGCGAAAAATTTGTTGTCTTCTCAACCATTTCTTAGCTTCAAAGTCCCATATCTCGCGAACGGATTGACCTAACCCAAAAATTCCTAGTGCATCTGAAAGTAGAAACTCGCCCGATTACAACGGTATGTGTATTTTTCCCCTAGGCCATTCTGGTTAAGCGTTTGGATCAGCAGAATTGCTAAAAATGTTTTTCCTTCTCTACCATTTCTTGGCTTCAAACTCACATATCTCGCGAACGGATTGACCTAACCCAAAAATTCCTGTTGCGTGCGAGAGTAAAAACTCGGCGATTACAACGGTATGTGTATTTTTTCCCCAGGCCATTCTGGTTAAGCGTTTGGATCAGCAGAATTGCGAAAAATTGTATGCCTTCTCAACCATTTCTTGGCTTCAAACTCCCATTTCTCGCCAACGGATTGACCCAACCCAAAAATTCCTAGTGCATCTGAAAGTAGAAACTCGACCGATTACAACGGTATGTGTATTTTTCCCCTAGGCCATTCTTGTTAAGCGTTTGGATCAGCAGAATTGCTAAAAATGTTTTTCCTTCTCTACCATTTCTTGGCTTCAAACTCACATATCTCGCGAACGGATTGACCTAACCCAAAAATTCCTATTGCATCTGAAAGTAGAAGCTCGCCCGATTACAACGGTATGTGTATTTTTAACCTAGGCCATTCTGGTTAAGCGTTTGGAGCAGCAGAAGTGCGAAAAATTTGTTGTCTTCTCAACCATTTCTTGGATTCAAACTCCCATATCTCCCGAACGGATTGACCTAACCCAAAGATTCCTATTGCATCTGAAAGTAGAAACTCGCCCGATTACAAAGGTATGTGTATTTTTTCCCTAGGCCATTCTGGTTAAGAGTTTGGATCAGCAGAATTGCGAAAAATGTTTTGCCTTCTCTACCGTTTCTTGGCTTCAAACTCCCATATCTCGCCAACGGATTGACCTAACTCAAAAATTCCTGTTGCGTGTGAAAGTAAATACTCGCCCGATTACAACGGTATGTGTATTTTTTCCCTAGCCCATTCTGGTTAAGCGCTTGGAGCAGCAGAATTGCGAAAAATTTGTTGTCTTCTCAACCATTTCTTAGCTTCAAAGTCCCATATCTCGCGAACGGATTGACCTAACCCAAAAATTCCTAGTGCATCTGAAAGTAGAAACTCGCCCGATTACAACGGTATGTGTATTTTTCCCCTAGGCCATTCTGGTTAAGGGTTTGGATCAGCAGATTTGCGAAAAATTGTATGCCTTCTCAACCATTTCTTGGCTTCAAACTCCCATATCTCGCCAACGGATTGACCTAACCCAAAAATTCCTGTTGCGTGTGAAAGTAAAAACTCGCCCGATTACAACGGTATGTGTATTTTTTCCCTAGGCCATTCTGGTTAAGCGTTTGGATCAGCAGAATTGCGAAAAATTGTATGCCTTCTCAACCATTTCTTGGCTTCAAACTCCCATATCTCGCCAACGGATTGACCTAACCCAAAAATTCCTGTTGCGTGTGAAAGTAAAAACTCGCCCGATTACAACGGTATGTGTATTTTTTCTCCAGGCCATTCTGGTTAAGCGTTTGGATCAGCAGAATTGCGAAAAATTGTATGCCTTCTCAACCATTTCTTGGCTTCAAACTCCCATATCTCGCCAACGGATTGACCTAACCCAAAAATTCCTGTTGCGTGTGAAAGTAAAAACTCGCCCGATTACAACGGTATGTGTATTTTTTCCCTAGGCCATTCTGGTTAAGCGTTTGGAGCAGCAGAATTGTGAAAAATTTGTTGTCTTCTCAACCATTTCTTGGCTTCAAACACCCATATCGCCCGAACGGATTGACCTAACCCAAAAATTCCTATTGCATCTGAAAGTAGAAACTAGCCCGATTACAAAGGTATGTGTATTTTTTCCCTAGGCCATTCTGGTTAAGCGTTTGGAGCAGCAGAATTGCGAAAAATTGTATGCCTTCTCAACCATTTCTTGGCTTCAAACTCCCATATCTCGCGAACGGATTGACCTAACCCAAAAATTCCTAGTGCATCTGAAAGTAGAAACCCGCCCGATTACAACGGTATGTGTATTTTTTCCCTAGGCCATTCTGGTTAAGCGTTTGGATCAGCAGAATTAGGAAAAATGTTTTGCCTTCTCTACCATTTCTTGGCTTCAAACTCACATATCTCGCGAACGGATTGAGTTAACCCAAAAATTTCTATTGCATCCGAAAGTAGAAACTCGCCCGATTACAAAGGTATGTGTATTTTTTCCCTAGGCCATTCTGGTTAAGCGTTTGGAGCAGCAGAATTGTGAAAAATTTTTTGCCTTCTGTTCCATTTCTTGGCTTCAAACTCCCATATCTCGCGAACGGATTGACCTAACCCAAAAACTTCTATTGCATCTGAAAGTAGAAACGCGCCCGATTACAACGGTATGTGTATTTTTTCCCTAGGCCATTGTGGTTAAGCGTTTGGAGCAGCAGAATTGCGAAAAATTTTTTGCCTTTTCAACCATTCCTTGTCTTCAAACTCCCATATCTCGCGAACGGATTGACCTAACCCAAAAATTTCTATTGCATCTGAAAGTAGAAACGCGCCCGATTACAACGGTATGTGTATTTTTTCCCTAGGCAATTCTGGTTAAGCGTTTGGATCAGCAGAATTGCGAAAAATGTTTTGCCTTCTCTACCATTTCATGGCTTCAAACGCCCATATCTCGCGAACGGATTGACCTAACCCAAAAATTCCAATTGCATCTGAACGTAGAAACTCGCCCGATTACAGCGGTATGGGTATTTTTTCCCTAGGCCAATCTGGATAAGCGTTTGGATCAGCAGAATTGCGAAAAATTGTATGCCTTCTCAACCATTTCTTGGCTTCAAACTCCCATATCTCGCCAACGGATTGACCTAACCCAAAAATTCCCTTTGCGTGTGAAAGTAAAAACTCGCCCGATTACAACGGTATGTGTATTTTTTCCCCAGGCCATTCTGGTTAAGCGTTTGGATCAGCAGAATTGCGAAAAATTGTATGCCTTCTCAACTATTTCTTGGCTTCAAACTCCCATATCTCGCCAACGGATTGACCTAACCCAAAAATTCCTGTTGCGTGTGAAAGTAAAAACTCGCTCGATTACAACGGTATGTGTATTTTTTCCCTAGCCCATTCTGGTTAAGCGTTTGGAGCAGTAGAATTGCGAAAAATTTGTTGTCTTCTCAACCATTTCTTAGCTTCAAAGTCCCATATCTCGCGAACGGATTGACATAACCCAAAAATTCCTAGTGCATCTGAAAGCAGACACTCGCCCGATTACAACGGTATGTGTATTTTTTCCCTAGGCCATTCTGGTTAAGCGTTTGGATCAGCAGAATTAGGAAAAATGTTTTGCCTTCTCTACCATTTCTTGGCTTCAAACTCACATATCTCGCGAACGGATTGACTTAACCCAAAAATTTCTATTGCATCTGAAAGTAGAAACGCGTCCGATTACAACGGTATGTGTATTTTTTCCCTAGCCCATTCTGGTTAAGCGTTTGGAGCAGCAGAATTGCGAAAAATTTGTTGTCTTCTCAATCATTTCTTAGCTTCAAAGTCCCATATCTCGCGAACGGATTGACATAACCCAAAAATTCCTAGTGCATCTGAAAGTAGAAACTCGCCCGATTACAACGGTATGTGTATTTTTTCGCCTAGGCCATTCTGGTTAAGCGTTTGGATCAGCAGAATTAGGAAAAATGTTTTGCCTTCTCTACCATTTCTTGGCTTCAAACTCACATATCTCGCGAACGGATTGACCTAACCCAAAAACTTCTATTGCATCTGAAAGTAGAAACTCGCCCGATTACAACGGTATGTGTATTTTTCCCCTAGGCCATTCTGGTTAAGGGTTTGGATCAGCAGAATTGCGAAAAATTGTATGCCTTCTCAACCATTTCTTGGCTTCAAACTCCCATATCTCGCCAACGGATTGACCTAACCCAAAAATTCCTGTTGCGTGTGAAAGTAAAAACTCGCCCGATTACAACGGTATGTGTATTTTTTCCCTAGGCCATTCTGGTTAAGCGTTTGGATCAGCAGAATTGCGAAAAATTGTATGCCTTCTCAACCATTTCTTGGCTTCAAACTCCCATATCTCGCCAACGGATTGACCTAACCCAAAAATTCCTGTTGCGTGTGAAAGTAAAAACTCGCCCGATTACAACGGTATGTGTATTTTTTCTCCAGGCCATTCTGGTTAAGCGTTTGGATCAGCAGAATTGCGAAAAATTGTATGCCTTCTCAACCATTTCTTGGATTCAAACTCCCATATCTCGCCAACGGATTGACCTAACCCAAAAATTCCTGTTGCGTGTGAAAGTAAAAACTCGCCCGATTACAACGGTATGTGTATTTTTTCCCTAGGCCATTCTGGTTAAGCGTTTGGAGCAGCAGAATTGTGAAAAATTTGTTGTCTTCTCAACCATTTCTTGGCTTCAAACACCCATATCGCCCGAACGGATTGACCTAACCCAAAAATTCCTATTGCATCTGAAAGTAGAAACTAGCCCGATTACAAAGGTATGTGTATTTTTTCCCTAGGCCATTCTGGTTAAGCGTTTGGAGCAGCAGAATTGCGAAAAATTGTATGCCTTCTCAACCATTTCTTGGCTTCAAACTCCCATATCTCGCGAACGGATTGACCTAACCCAAAAATTCCTAGTGCATCTGAAAGTAGAAACCCGCCCGATTACAACGGTATGTGTATTTTTTCCCTAGGCCATTCTGGTTAAGCGTTTGGATCAGCAGAATTAGGAAAAATGTTTTGCCTTCTCTACCATTTCTTGGCTTCAAACTCACATATCTCGCGAACGGATTGAGTTAACCCAAAAATTTCTATTGCATCTGAAAGTAGAAACTCGCCCGATTACAAAGGTATGTGTATTTTTTCCCTAGGCCATTCTGGTTAAGCGTTTGGAGCAGCAGAATTGTGAAAAATTTTTTGCCTTCTGTTCCATTTCTTGGCTTCAAACTCCCATATCTCGCGAACGGATTGACCTAACCCAAAAACTTCTATTGCATCTGAAAGTAGAAACGCGCCCGATTACAACGGTATGTGTATTTTTTCCCTAGGCCATTGTGGTTAAGCGTTTGGAGCAGCAGAATTGCGAAAAATTTTTTGCCTTTTCAACCATTCCTTGTCTTCAAACTCCCATATCTCGCGAACGGATTGACCTAACCCAAAAATTTCTATTGCATCTGAAAGTAGAAACGCGCCCGATTACAACGGTATGTGTATTTTTTCCCTAGGCAATTCTGGTTAAGCGTTTGGATCAGCAGAATTGCGAAAAATGTTTTGCCTTCTCTACCATTTCATGGCTTCAAACGCCCATATCTCGCGAACGGATTGACCTAACCCAAAAATTCCAATTGCATCTGAACGTAGAAACTCGCCCGATTACAGCGGTATGGGTATTTTTTCCCTAGGCCAATCTGGATAAGCGTTTGGATCAGCAGAATTGCGAAAAATTGTATGCCTTCTCAACCATTTCTTGGCTTCAAACTCCCATATCTCGCCAACGGATTGACCTAACCCAAAAATTCCCTTTGCGTGTGAAAGTAAAAACTCGCCCGATTACAACGGTATGTGTATTTTTTCCCCAGGCCATTCTGGTTAAGCGTTTGGATCAGCAGAATTGCGAAAAATTGTATGCCTTCTCAACTATTTCTTGGCTTCAAACTCCCATATCTCGCCAACGGATTGACCTAACCCAAAAATTCCTGTTGCGTGTGAAAGTAAAAACTCGCCCGATTACAACGGTATGTGTATTTTTTCCCTAGCCCATTCTGGTTAAGCGTTTGGAGCAGTAGAATTGCGAAAAATTTGTTGTCTTCTCAACCATTTCTTAGCTTCAAAGTCCCATATCTCGCGAACGGATTGACATAACCCAAAAATTCCTAGTGCATCTGAAAGCAGACACTCGCCCGATTACAACGGTATGTGTATTTTTTCCCTAGGCCATTCTGGTTAAGCGTTTGGATCAGCAGAATTAGGAAAAATGTTTTGCCTTCTCTACCATTTCTTGGCTTCAAACTCACATATCTCGCGAACGGATTGACTTAACCCAAAAATTTCTATTGCATCTGAAAGTAGAAACGCGTCCGATTACAACGGTATGTGTATTTTTTCCCTAGCCCATTCTGGTTAAGCGTTTGGAGCAGCAGAATTGCGAAAAATTTGTTGTCTTCTCAACCATTTCTTAGCTTCAAAGTCCCATATCTCGCGAACGGATTGACATAACCCAAAAATTCCTAGTGCATCTGAAAGTAGAAACTCGCCCGATTACAACGGTATGTGTATTTTTTCGCCTAGGCCATTCTGGTTAAGCGTTTGGATCAGCAGAATTAGGAAAAATGTTTTGCCTTCTCTACCATTTCTTGGCTTCAAACTCACATATCTCGCGAACGGATTGACTTAACCCAAAAATTTCTATTGCATCTGAAAGTAGAAACGCGTCCGATTACAACGGTATGTGTATTTTTTCCCTAGCCCATTCTGGTTAAGCGTTTGGAGCAGCAGAATTGCGAACAATTTGTTGTCTTCTCAACCATTTCTTAGCTTCAAAGTCCCATATCTCGCGAACGGATTGACATAACCCAAAAATTCCTAGTGCATCTGAAAGTAGAAACTCACCCGATTACAACGGTATGTGTATTTTTTCGCCTAGGCCATTCTGGTTAAGCGTTTGGATCAGCAGAATTGCGAAAAATTGTATGCCTTCTCAACCATTTCTTGGCTTCAAACTCCCATATCTCGCCAACGGATTGACCTAACCTAAAAATTCCTGTTGCGTGTGAAAGTAAAAACTCGCCCGATTACAACGGTATGTGTATTTTTTCCCTAGGCCATTCTGGTTAAGCGTTTGGAGCAGCAGAATTGTGAAAAATTTGTTGTCTTCTCAACCATTTCTTGGCTTCAAACTCCCATATCGCCCGAACGGATTGACCTAACCCAAAAATTCCTATTGCATCTGAAAGTAGAAACTCGCCCGATTACAAAGGTATGTGTATTTTTTCCCTAGGCCATTCTGGTTAAGCGTTTGGAGCAGCAGAAATGTGAAAAATTTTTTGCCTTCTGTACCATTCCTTGTCTTCAAACTCCCATATCTCGCGAACGGATTGACCTAACCCAAAAATTTCTATTGCATCTGAACGTAGAAACTCGCCCGATTACAACGGTATGTGTATTTTTTCGATAGGCCAATCTGGTTAAGCGTTTGGATCAGCAGAATTGCGAAAAATTGTATGCCTTCTCAACCATTTCTTGGATTCAAACTCCCATATCTCGCCAACGGAATGACCTAGCCCAAAAATTCCTGTTGCGTGTGAAAGAAAAACTCGCCCGATTACAACGGTATGTGTATTTTTTCCCCAGGCCATTCTGGTTAAGCGTTTGGATCAGCAGAATTGCGAAAAATTTGTTGTCTTCTCAACCATTTCTTAGCTTCAAAGTCCCATATCTCGCGAACGGATTGACCTAACCCAAAAATTCCTAGTGCATCTGAAAGTAGAAACTCGCCCGATTACAACGGTATGTGTATTTTTTCCCTAGGCCATTCTGGTTAAGCGTTTGGATCAGCAGAATTAGGAAAAATGTTTTGCCTTCTCTACCATTTCTTGGCTTCAAACTCACATATCTCGCGAACGGATTGACTTAACCCAAAAATTTCTATTGCATCTGAAAGTAGAAACGCGTCCGATTACAACGGTATGTGTATTTTTTCCCCAGGCCATTCTGTTTAAGAGTTTGGATCAGCAGAATTGCGAAAAATTGTATGCCTTCTCAACCATTTCTTGGCTTCAAACTCCCATATCTCGCGAACGGATTGACCTAACCCAAAAATTCCTATTGCATCTGAAAGTAGAAACTCGCCCGATTACAAAGGTATGTGTATTTTTTCCCTAGGCCATTCTGGTTAAGCGTTTGGAGCAGCAGAATTGTGAAAAATTTTTTGCCTTCTCTACCATTTCTTGGCTTCAAACTCCGTATCTCGCGAACGGATTGACCTAACCCAAAAATTTCTATTGCATCTGAAAGTAGAAACGCGCCCGATTACAACGGTATGTGTATTTTTTCCCTAGGCCATTGTGGTTAGGCGTTTGGAGCAGCAGAATTGCGAAAAATTTTATGCCTTCTCAACCATTCCTTGTCTTCAAACTCCCATATCTCGCGAACGGATTGACCTAACCCAAAAATTCCTGTTGCGTGTGAAAGTAAAGACTCGCCCGATTACAACGGTATGTGTATTTTTTCCCTAGCCCAATCTGGTTAAGCGTTTGGAGCAGCAGAATTGCGAAATATTTGTTGTCTTCTCAACCATTTCTTAGCTTCAAAGTCCCATATCTCGCGAACGGATTGACCTAACCCAAAATTTCCTGTTGCGTGTGAGAGTAAAAACTCGCCCGATTACAACGGTATGTGTATTTTTTCCCCAGGCCATTCTGGTTAAGCGTTTGGATCAGCAGAATTGCGAAAAATTGTATGCCTTCTCAACCATTTCTTGGCTTCAAACTCACATATCTCGCCAACGGATTGACCAAACCCAAAAATTCCTGTTGCGTGTGAAGGTAAAAACTCGCCCGATTACAACGGTATGTGTATTTTTTCCCTAGCCCATTCTGGTTAAGCGTTTGGAGCAGTAGAATTGCGAAAAATTTGTTGTCTTCTCAACCATTTCTTAGCTTCAAACTCAGATATCTCGCGAACGGATTGACCTAACCCAAAAAATTCCTGTTGCGTGTGAAAGTAAAAACTCGCCCGATTACAACGGTATGTGTATTTTTTCCGTAGCCCATTCTGGTTAAGCGTTTGGAGCAGCAGAATTGCGAAAAATTTGTTGTCTTCTCAACCATTTCTTAGCTTCAAAGTCCCATATCTCGCGAACGGATTGACCTAACCCAAAAATTCCTAGTGCATCTGAAAGTAGAAACTCGCCCGAATACAACGGTATGTGTATTTTTCCCCTAGGCCATTCTGGTTAAGCGTTTGGATCAGCAGAATTGCGAAAAATTGTATGCCTCCTCAACCATTTCTTGGCTTCAAACTCCCATATCTCGCCAACGGATTGACCTAACCCAAAAATTCCTATTGCATCTGAAAGTAGAAACTCGCCCGATTACAATGGTATGTGTATTTTTTCCCTAGGCCATTCTGGTTAAGCGTTTGGAGCAGCAGAATTGTGAAAAATTTTTTGCCTTCTCTACCATTTCTTGGCTCCAAACTCCCATATCTCGCGAACGGATTGACCTAATCCAAAAATTCCTATTGTAACTGAAAGTAGAAACTCGCCCGATTACAACGGTATGTGTATTTTTTCCCTAGGCCATTCTGGTTAAGCGTTTGGATCAGCAGAATTGCGAAAAATGTTTTGCCTTCTCTACCATTTCTTGGCTTCAAACTCCCATATCTCGTGAACGGATTGACCTAATCCAGAAATTTCTGTTGCATCTGAAAGTAGAAACGCGCCCGATTACAACGGTATGTGTATTTTTTCCCTAGGCCATTGTGGTTAAGCGTTTGGAGCAGCAGAATTGCGAAAAATTTATTGCCTTCTCAACCATTCCTTGTCTTCAAACCCCCATATCTCGCGAACGGATTGACCTAAGCCAAAAATTCCTATTGTAACTGAAAGTAGAAACTCGCCCGATTACAACGGTATGTGCATTTTTTCCCTAGGCCATTCTGGTTAAGCGTTTGGAGCAGCAGAATTGTGAAAAATTTTTTGCCTTCTCTACCATTTCTTGGCTCCAAACTCCCATATCTCGCGAACGGATTGACCTAATCCAGAAATTTCTGTTGCATCTGAAAGTAGAAACGCGCCCGATTACAACGGTATGTGTATTTTTTCCCTAGGCCATTGTGGTTAAGCGTTTGGAGCAGCAGAATTGCGAAAAATTTTTTGCCTTCTCAACCATTCCTTGTCTTCAAACCCCCATATCTCGCGAACGGATTGACCTAAGCCAAAAATTCCTATTGTAACTGAAAGTAGAAACTCGCCCGATTACAACGGTATGTGTATTTTTTCCCTAGGCCATTCTGGTTAAGCGTTTGGATCAGCAGAATTGCGAAAAATGTTTTGCCTTCTCTACCATTTCTTGGCTTCAAACTCCCATATCTCGCGAACGGATTGACCTAACCCAAAAATTCCAATTGCATCTGAACGTAGAAACTCGCCCGATTACAACGGTATGTGTATTTTTCCTCTAGGCCATTCTGGTTAAGCGTTTGGATAAGCAGAATTGCGAAAAATTGTATGCCTTCTCAACCATTTCTTGGTGTCAAACTCCCATATCTCGACAACGGATTGACCTAACCCAAAAATTCCTGTTGCGTGTGAGAGTAAAAACTCGCCCGATTACAACGGTATGTGTATTTTTTCCCCAGGCCATTCTGGTTAAGCGTTTGGATCAGCAGAATTGCGAAAAATTGTATGCCTTCTCAACCATTTCTTGGCTTCAAACTCACATATCTCGCCAACGGATTGACCAAACCCAAAAATTCCTGTTGCGTGTGAAAGTAAAAACTCGCCCGATTACAACGGTATGTGTATTTTTTCCCTAGCCCATTCTGGTTAAGCGTTTGGAGCAGTAGAATTGCGATAAATTTGTTGTCTTCTCAACCATTTCTTAGCTTCAAAGTCCCATATCTCGCGAACGGATTGACCTAACCCAAAAATTCCAAGTGCATCTGAAAGTAGAAACTCGCCCGATTACAACGGTATGTGTATTTTTCCCCTAGGCCATTCTGGTTAAGCGTTTGGATCAGCAGAATTGCGAAAAATGTTTTGCCTTCTCTACCATTTCTTGGCTTCAAACTCACATATCTCGCGAACGGATTGACCTAACCCAAAAATTTCTATTGCATCTGAAAGTAGAAACGCGTCCGATTACAACGGTATGTGTATTTTTTCCCCAGGCCATTCTGGTTAAGAGTTTGGAGCAGCAGAATTGTGAAAAATTTTTTGCCTTCTCAACCATTTCTTGGCTTCAAACTCACATATCTCGCGAACGGATTGACCTAACCCAAAAATTCCTGTTGCGTGTGAAAGTAAAAACTCGCCCGATTACAACGGTATGTGTATTTTTTCCGTAGCCCATTCTGGTTAAGCGTTTGGATCAGCAGAATTGCGAAAAATTGTATGCCTTCTCAACCATTTCTTGGTGTCAAACTCCCATATCTCGACAACGGATTGACCTAACCCAAAAATTCCTGTTGCGTGTGAGAGTAAAAACTCGCCCGATTACAACGGTATGTGTATTTTTTCCCCAGGCCATTCTGGTTAAGCGTTTGGATCAGCAGAATTGCGAAAAATTGTATGCCTTCTCAACCATTTCTTGGCTTCAAACTCACATATCTCGCCAACGGATTGACCAAACCCAAAAATTCCTGTTGCGTGTGAAAGTAAAAACTCGCCCGATTACAACGGTATGTGTATTTTTTCCCTAGCCCATTCTGGTTAAGCGTTTGGAGCAGTAGAATTGCGAAAATTTGTTGTCTTCTCAACCATTTCTTAGCTTCAAAGTCCCATATCTCGCGAACGGATTGACCTAACCCAAAAATTCCAAGTGCATCTGAAAGTAGAAACTCGCCCGATTACAACGGTATGTGTATTTTTCCCCTAGGCCATTCTGGTTAAGCGTTTGGATCAGCAGAATTGCGAAAAATTGTATGCCTTCTCAACCATTTCTTGGTGTCAAACTCCCATATCTCGACAACGGATTGACCTAACCCAAAAATTCCAGTTGCGTGTGAGAGTAAAAACTCGCCCGATTACAACGGTATGTGTATTTTTTCCCCAGGCCGTTCTGGTTAAGCGTTTGGATCAGCAGAATTGCGAAAAATTGTATGCCTTCTCAACCATTTCTTGGCTTCAAACTCACATATCTCGCCAACGGATTGACCAAACCCAAAAATTCCTGTTGCGTGTGAAAGTAAAAACTCGCCCGATTACAACGGTATGTGTATTTTTTCCCTAGCCCATTCTGGTTAAGCGTTTGGAGCAGTAGAATTGCGATAAATTTGTTGTCTTCTCAACCATTTCTTAGCTTCAAAGTCCCATATCTCGCGAACGGATTGACCTAACCCAAAAATTCCAAGTGCATCTGAAAGTAGAAACTCGCCCGATTACAACGGTATGTGTATTTTTCCCCTAGGCCATTCTGGTTAAGCGTTTGGATCAGCAGAATTGCGAAAAATGTTTTGCCTTCTCTACCATTTCTTGGCTTCAAACTCACATATCTCGCGAACGGATTGACCTAACCCAAAAATTTCTATTGCATCTGAAAGTAGAAACGCGTCCGATTACAACGGTATGTGTATTTTTTCCCCAGGCCATTCTGGTTAAGAGTTTGGAGCAGCAGAATTGTGAAAAATTTTTTGCCTTCTCAACCATTTCTTGGCTTCAAACTCACATATCTCGCGAACGGATTGACCTAACCCAAAAATTCCTGTTGCGTGTGAAAGTAAAAACTCGCCCGATTACAACGGTATGTGTATTTTTTCCGTAGCCCATTCTGGTTAAGCGTTTGGAGCAGCAGAATTGCGAAAAATTTGCTGTCTTCTCAACCATTTCTTAGCTTCAAAGTCCCATATCTCGCGAACGGATTGACCTAACCCAATAATTCCTAGTGCATCTGAAAGTAGAAACTCGCCCGAATACAACGGTATGTGTATTTTTCCCCTAGGCCATTCTGGTTAAGCGTTTGGATCAGCAGAATTGCGAAAAATTGTATCCCTCCTCAACCATTTCTTGGCTTCAAACTCCCATATCTCGCCAACGGATTGACCTAACCCAAAAATTCCTATTGCATCTGAAAGTAGAAACTCGCCCGATTACAATGGTATGTGTATTTTTTCCCTAGGCCATTCTGGTTAAGCGTTTGGAGCAGCAGAATTGTGAAAAATTTTTTGCCTTCTCTACCATTTCTTGGCTTCAAACTCCCATATCTCGCGAACGGATTGACCTAATCCAAAAATTTCTGTTGCATCTGAAAGTAGAAACGCGCCCGATTACGACGGTATGTGTATTTTTTCCCTAGGCCATTGTGGTTAAGCGTTTGGAGCAGCAGAATTGCGAAAAATTTTTGCCTTCTAAACCATTACTTGTCTTCAAACTCCCATATCTCGCGAACGGATTGACCTAAGCCAAAAATTCCTATTGTAACTGAAAGTAGAAACTCGCCCGATTACAACGGTATGTGTATTTTTTCCCTAGGCCATTCTGGTTAAGCGTTTGGATCAGCAGAATTGCGAAAAATGTTTTGCCTTCTCTACCATTTGTTGGCTTCAAACTCCCATATCTCGCGAACGGATTGACCTAACCCAAAAATTCCAATTGCATCTGAACGTAGAAACTCGCCCGATTACAACGGTATGTGTATTTTTTCCCTAGGCCATTCTGGTTAAGGGTTTGGATCAGCAGAATTGCGAAAAATTGTATGCCGTCTCAACCATTTCTTGGCTTCAAACTCCCATATCTCGCCTACGGATTGACCTAACCCAAAAATTCCTGTTGCGTGTGAAAGTAAAACCTCGCCGGATTACAACGGTATGTGTATTTTTTCCCTAGGCCATTCTGGTTAAGCGTTTGGATCAGCAGAATTGCGAAAAATGTTTTGCCTTCTCTACCGTTTCTTGGCTTCAAACTCCCATATCTCGCCAACGGATTGACCTAACCCAAAAATTCCTGTTGCGTGTGAAAGTAAAAACTCGCCCGATTACAACGGTATGCGAATTTTTTCCGTAGCCCATTCTGGTTAAGCGGTTGGAGCAGCAGAATTGCGAAAAATTTGTTGTCTTCTCAACCATTTCTTAGCTTCAAAGTCCCATATCTCGCGAACGGATTGACCTAACCCAAAAATTCCTAGTGCATCTGAAAGTAGAAACTCGCCCGAATACAACGGTATGTGTATTTTTTCCCTAGGCCATTGTGGTTAAGCGTTTGGAGCAGCAGAATTGCGAAAAATTTTTTGCCTTCTCCACCATTCCTTGTCTTCAAACTCCCATATCTCGCGAACGGATTGACCTAACCCAAAAATTCCTATTGTAACTGAAAGTAGAAACTCGCCCGATTACAACGGTATGTGTATTTTTCCCCTAGGCCATTCTGGTTAAGCGTTTGGATCAGCAGAATTGCGAAAAATGTTTTGCCTTCTCTACCGTTTCTTTGCTTCAAACTCCCATATCTCGCCAACGGATTGACCTAACCCAAAAATTCCTGTTGCGTGTGAAAGTAAAAACTCGCCCGATTACAACGGTATGTGTATTTTTTCCCTAGCCCATTCTGGTTAAGCGTTTGGAGCAGCAGAATTGCGAAAAATTTGTTGTCTTCTCAACCATTTCTTAGCTTCAAAGTCCCATATCTCGCGAACGGATTGACCTAACCCAAAAATTCCTAGTGCATCTGAAAGTAGAAACTCGCCCGATTACAACGGTATGTGTATTTTTTCCCTAGGCCATTCTGGTTAAGCGTTTGGATCAGCAGAATTGCGAAAAATGTTTTGCCTTCACTACCATTTCTTGGCTTCAAACTCACATATCTCGCGAACGGATTGACCTAACCCAAAAATTTCTATCGCATCTGAAAGTAGAAACGCGTCCGATTACAACGGTATGTGTATTTGTTCCCCAGGCCATGCTGGTTAAGAGTTTGGACCAGCAGAATTGTGAAAAATTTGTTGTCTTCTCAACCATTTCTCAGTTTCAAAGTCCCATATCTCGCGAACGGATTGACCTAACCCAAAAATTCCTAGTGCATCTGAAAGTAGAAACTCGCCCGATTACAACGGTATGTGTATTTTTCCCCTAGGCCATTCTGGTTAAGTGTTTGGATCAGCAGAAATGCGAAAAATTGTATGCCTTCTCAACCATTTCTTGGCTTCAAACTCCCATATCTCGCGAACGGATTGACCTAACCCAAAAATTCCTAGTGCATCTGAAAGTAGAAACTCGCCCGATTACAACGGTATGTGTATTTTTTCCCTAGGCCATTCTGGTTAAGCGTTTGGATCAGCAGAATTAGGAAAAATGTTTTGCCTTCTCTACCATTTCTTGGCTTCAAACTCACATATCTCGCGAACGGATTGACCTAACCCAAAAATTCCTGTTGCGTGTGAAAGTAAAAACTCGCCCGATTACAACGGTATGTGTATTTTTTCCCTAGCCCATTCTGGTTAAGCGTTTGGAGCAGCAGAATTGCGAAAAATTTGTTGTCTTCTCAACCATTTCTTAGCTTCAAAGTCCCATATCTCGCGAACGGATTGACATAACCTAAAAATTCCTAGTGCATCTGAAAGTAGAAACTCGCCCGATTACAACGGTATGTGTATTTTTCCCCTAGGCCATTCTGGTTAAGCGTTTGGATCAGCAGAATTGCGAAAAATTGTATGCATTCTCAACCATTTCTTGGCTTCAAACTCCCATATCTCGCCAACGGATTGACCTAACCCAAAAATTCCTGTTGCGTGTGAAAGTAAAAACTCGCCCGATTACAACGGTATGTGTATTTTTTCCCTAGGCCATTCTGGTTAAGCGTTTGGAGCAGCAGAATTGCGAAAAATTTGTTGTCTTCTCAACCACTTCTTGGCTTCAAACTCCCATATCTCCCGAACGGATTGACCTAACCCAAAAATTCCTATTGCATCTGAAAGTAGAAACTCGCCCGATTACAACGGTATGTGTATTTTTTCCCTAGGCCATTCTGGTTAAGCGTTTGGATCAACAGAATTGCAAAAAATGTTTTGCCTTCTCTACCATTTCTTGGCTTCAAACGCCCATATCTCGCGAACGGATTGACCTAACCCAAAAATTCCAATTGCATCTGAACGTAGAAACTCGCCCGATTACAACGGTATGTGTATTTTTTCCCTAGGCCAATCTGGTTAAGCGTTTGGATCAGCAGAATTGCGAAAAATTGTATGGCTTCTCAACCATTTCTTGGCTTCAAACTCCCATATCTCGCCAACGGATTGACCTAACCCAAAAATTCCTAGTGCATCTGAAAGTGGAAACTCGCCCGATTACAATGGTATGTGTATTTTTCCTCTAGGCCATTCTGGTTAAGCGTTTGGATCAGCAGAATTGCGAAAAATTGTATGCCTTCTCAACCATTTCTTGGCTTCAAACTCCCATATCTCGCCAACGGATTGACCTAACCCAAAAATTCCTGTTGCGTGTGAAAGTAAAAACTCGCCCGATTACAAAGGTATGTGTATTTTTTCCCTAGGCCATTCTGGTTAAGCGTTTGGAGCAGCAGAATTGCGAAAAATTCGTTGTCTTCTCAACCACTTCTTGGCTTCAAACTCCCATATCTCCCGAACGGATTGACCTAACCCAAAAATTCCTATTGCATCTGAAAGTAGAAACTCGCCCGATTACAACGGTATGTGTATTTTTTCCCTAGGCCATTCTGGTTAAGCGTTTGGATCAACAGAATTGCGAAAAATGTTTTGCCTTCTCTACCATTTCTTGGCTTCAAACGCCCATATCTCGCGAACGGATTGACCTAACCCAAAAATTCCAATTGCATCTGAACCTAGAAACTCGCCCGATTACAACGGTATGTGTATTTTTTCCCTAGGCCAATCTGGTTAAGCGTTTGGATCAGCAGAATTGCGAAAAATTGTATGGCTTCTCAACCATTTCTTGGCTTCAAACTCCCATATCTCGCCAACGGATTGACCTAACCCAAAAATTCCTATTGCATCTGAAAGTAGAAACTCGCCCGATTACAACGGTATGTGTATTTTTTCCCTAGGCCATTCTGGTTAAGCGTTTGGATCAACAGAATTGCGAAAAATGTTTTGCCTTCTCTACCATTTCTTGGCTTCAAACGCCCATATCTCGCGAACGGATTGACCTAACCCAAAAATTCCAATTGCATCTGAACGTAGAAACTCGCCCGATTACAACGGTATGTGTATTTTTTCCCTAGGCCAATCTGGTTAAGCGTTTGGATCAGCAGAATTGCGAAAAATTGTATGGCTTCTCAACCATTTCTTGGCTTCAAACTCCCATATCTCGCCAACGGATTGACCTAACCCAAAAATTGCTTTTGCGTGTGAAAGTAAAAACTCGCCCGATTACAACGGTATGTTTATTTTTTCCCTAGCCCATTCTGGTTAAGCGTTTGGAGCAGCAGAATTGCGAAAAATTTGTTGTCTTCTCAACCATTTCTTAGCTTCAAAGTCCCATATCTCGCGAACGGATTGACCTAACCCAAAAATTCCTAGTGCATCTGAAAGTAGAAACTCGCCCGATTACAATGGTATGTGTATTTTTCCTCTAGGCCATTCTGGTTAAGCGTTTGGATCAGCAGAATTGCGAAAAATTGTATGCCGTCTCAACCATTTCTTGGCTTCAAACTCCCATATCTCGCCTACGGATTGACCTAACCCAAAAATTCCTGTTGCGTGTGAAAGTAAAACCTCGCCGGATTACAACGGTATGTGTATTTTTTCCCTAGGCCATTCTGGTTAAGCGTTTGGATCAGCAGAATTGCGAAAAATGTTTTGCCTTCTCTACCGTTTCTTGGCTTCAAACTCCCATATCTCGCCTACGGATTGACCTAACCCAAAAATTCCTGTTGCGTGTGAAAGTAAAAACTCGCCCGATTACAACGGTATGTGAATTTTTTCCGTAGCCCATTCTGGTTAAGCGTTTGGAGCAGCAGAATTGCGAAAAATTTGTTGTCTTCTCAACCATTTCTTAGCTTCAAAGTCCCATATCTCGCGAACGGATTGACCTAACCCAAAAATTCCTAGTGCATCTGAAAGTAGAAACTCGCCCGAAAAAAACGGTATGTGTATTTTTTCCCTAGGCCATTGTGGGTAAGCGTTTGGAGCAGCAGAATTGCGAAAAATTTTTTGCCTTCTCAACCATTCCTTGTCTTCAAACTCCCATATCTCGCGAACGGATTGACCTAACCCAAAAATTTCTATTGCATCTGAAAGTAGAAACGCGCCCGATTACAACGGTATGTGTATTTTTTCCCTAGGCCATTCTGGTTAAGCGTTTGGATCAGCAGAATTGCGAAAAATGTTTTGCCTTCTCTACCATTTCTTGGCTTCAAACTCCCATATCTCGCGAACGGATTGACCTAACCCAAAAATTTCTATTGCATCTGAAAGTAGAAACGCGCCCGATTACAACGGTATGTGTATTTTTTCCCTAGGCCATTGTGGTTAAGCGTTTGGAGCAGCAGAATTGCGAAAAATTTTTTGCCTTCTCAACCAATCCTTGTCTTCAAACTCCCATATCTCGCGAACGGATTGCCCTAACCCAAAAATTCCTAGTGCATCTGAAAGTAGAAACTCGCCTGATTACAACGGTATGTGTATTTCTTCCCTAGGCCATTCTGGTTAAGCGTTTGGATCAGCAGAATTGCGAAAAATGTTTTGCCTTCTCTACCATTTCTTGGCTTCAAACTCACATATCTCGCGAACGGATTGACCTAACCCAAAACTTTCTATTGCATCTGAAAGTAGAAACGCGTCCGATTACAACGGTACGTGTATTTTTCCCCTAGGCCATTCTGGTTAAGCGTTTGGATCAGCAGAATTGCGAAAAATTGTATGCCTTCTCAACCATTTCTTGGCTTCAAACTCCCATATCTCGCCAACGGATTGACCTAACCGAAAAATTCCTGTTGCGTGTGAAAGTAAAAACTCGCCCGATTACAACGGTATGTGTATTTTTTCCCTGGGCCATTCTGGTTAAGCGTTTGGAGCAGCAGAATTGCGAAAAATTTGTTGTCTTCTCAACCATTTCTTGGCTTCAAACTCCCATATCTCGCGAACGGGTTGACCTAACCCAAAAATTTCTATTGCATCTGAAAGTAGAAACGCGCCCGATTACAACGGTATGTGTATTTTTTCCCTAGGCCATTGTGGTTAAGCGTTTGGAGCAGCAGAATTGCGAAAAATTTTTTGCCTTCTCAACCATTCCTTGTCTTCAAACTCCTATATCTCGCGAACGGATTGACCTAACCCAAAAATTTCTATTGCATGTGAAAGTAGAAACGCGCACGATTACAACGTTATGTGTATTTTTTCCCTAGGCCATTCTGGTTAAGCGTTTGGATCAGCAGAATTGCGAAAAATGTTTTGCCTTCTGTACCATTTCTTGGCTTCAAACGCCCATATCTCGCGAACGGATTGACCTAACCCAAAAATTCCAATTGCATCTGAACGTAGAAACTCGCCCGATTACAACGGTATGTGTATTTTTTCCCTAGGCCAATCTGGTTAAGCGTTTGGATCAGCAGAATTGCGAAAAATTGTATGCCTTCTCAACCATTTCTTGGCTTCAAACTCCCATATCTCGCCAACGGATTGACCTAACCCAAAAATTCCTGTTGCGTGTGAAAGTAAAAACTCGCCCGATTACAACGGTATGTGTATTTTTTCCCTAGCCCATTCTGGTTAAGCGTTTGGAGCAGCAGAATTGCGAAAAATTTGTTGTCTTCTCAACCATTTCTTAGCTTCAAAGTCCCATATCTCGTGAACGGATTGACCTAAGCCAAAAATTCCTATTGCTTCTGAAAGTTGAAACTCGCCCGATTACAAAGGTATGTGTATTTTTTCCCTAGGCCATTCTGGTTAAGCGTTTGGAGCAGCAGAATTGTGAAAAATTTTTTGCCTTTTCTACCATTTCTTGGCTTCAAATTCCCTATCTCGCGAACGGATTGACCTAACCCAAAAATTTCTATTGCATCTGAAAGTAGAAACGCGCCCGATTACAACGGTATGTGTATTTTTTCCCTAGGCCATTGTGGTTAAGCTTTTGGAGCAGCAGAATTGCGAAAAATTTTTTGCCTTCTCAACCATTCCTTGTCTTCAAACTCCCATATCTCGCGAACGGATTGACCTAACCCAAAAATTTCTATTGCATCTGAAAGTAGAAACGCGCCCGATTACAACGGTATGTGTATTTTTTCCCTAGGCCATTCTGGTTAAGCGTTTGGATCAGCAGAATTGCGAAAAATGTTTTGCCTTCTCTACCATTTCTTGGCTTCAAACTCCCATATCTCGCGAACGGATTGACCTAACCCAAAAATTTCTATTGCATCTGAAAGTAGAAACGCGCCCGATTACAACGGTATGTGTATTTTTTCCCTAGCCCATTCTGGTTAAGCGTTTGGAGCAGTAGAATTGCGAAAAATTTGTTGTCTTCTCAACCATTTCTTAGCTTCAAAGTCCCATATCTCGCGAACGGATTGACCTAACCCAAAAATTCCTGGTGCATCTGAAAGTAGAAACTCGCCCGATTACAACGGTATGTGTATTTTTTCCCTAGGCCATTCTGGTTAAGCGTTTGGATCAGCAGAATTGCGAAAAATGTTTTGCCTTCTCTACCATTTCTTGGCTTCAAACTCACATATCTCGCAAATGGATTGACCTAACCCAAAAATTTCTATTGCATCTGAAAGTAGAAACGCGTCCGATTACAACGTACGTGTATTTTTTCCCCAGGCCATTCTGGTTAAGAGTTTGGAGCAGCAGAATTGTGAAAAATTTTTTGCCTTCTCAACCATTTCTTGGCTTCAAACTCCCATATCTCGCGAACGGATTGACCTAACCCAAAAATTCCTGTTGCGTTTGAAAGTAAAAACTCGCCCGATTACAACGGTAAGTGTATTTTTTCCGTAGCCCATTCTGGTTAAGCGTTTGGAGCAGCAGAATTGCGAAAAATTTGTTGTCTTCTCAACCATTTCTTAGCTTCAAAGTACCATATCTCGCGAACGGATTGACCTAACCCAAAAATTCCTAGTGCATCTGAAAGTAGAAACAGGCCCGAATACAACGGTATGTGTATTTTTCCCCTAGGCCATTCTGGTTAAGCGTTTGGATCAGCAGAATTGCGAAAAATTGTATGCCTTCTCAACCATTTCTTGGCTTCAAACTCCCATATCTCGCCAACGGATTGACCTAACCGAAAAATTCCTGTTGCGTGTGAAAGTAAAAACTCGCCCGATTACAACGGTATGTGTATTTTTTCCCAAGGCCATTGTGGTTAAGCGTTTGGAGCAGCAGAATTGCGAAAAATTTTTTACCATCTCAACCATTCCTTGTCTTCAAACTCCCATATCTCGCGAACGGATTGACCTAACCCAAAAATTCCTATTGTAACTGAAAGTAGAAACTCGCCCGATTACAACGGTATGTGTATTTTTTCCCTAGGCCATTCTGGTTAAGCGTTTGGATCAGCAGAATTGCCAAAAATTAGTTGTCTTCTCAACCATTTCTTAGCTTCAAAGTCCCATATCTCACGAACGGATTGACCAAACCCAGAAATTCCTGCTGCGTCTGAAAGTAGAAACTCGCCCGATTACAACGGTATGTGTATTTTTTCCCTAGGCCATTCTGGTTAAGCGTTTGGATCAGCAGAATTAGGAAAAATGTTTTGCCTTCTCTACCATTTTTGGCTTCAAACTCACATATCTCGCTAACGGATTGACTTAACCCAAAAATTTCTATTGCATCTGAAAGCAGAAACGCGTCCGATTACAACGGTATGTGTATTTTTTCCCCAGGCCATTCTGTTTAAGAGTTTGGAGCAGCAGAATTGTGAAAAATTTTTTGCCTTCTCAACCATTTCTTGGCTTCAAACTCCCATATCTCGCGAACGGATTGACCTAACCCAAAAATTCCTGTTGCGTGTGAAAGTAAAAACTCGCCCGATTACAACGGTATGTGTATTTTTTCCCTAGCCCATTCTGGTTAAGCGTTTGGAGCAGCAGAATTGCGAAATATATGTTGTCTTCTCAACCATTTCTTAGCTTCAAAGTCCCATATCTCGCGAACGGATTGACCTAACAAAAAAATTCCAATTGCATCTGAACGTAGAAACTCGCCCGATTACAACGGTATGTGTATTTTTTCCCTAGGCCATTCTGGTTAAGCGTTTGGATCAGCAGAATTGCGAAAAATTGTATGCCTTCTCAACCATTTCTTGGCTTCAAACTCCCATATCTCGCCAACGGATTGACCTAACCCAAAAATTCCTGTTGCGTGCGAAAGTAAAAACTCGCCCGATTACAACGGTATGTGTATTTTTTCCCTAGCCCATTCTGGTTAAGCGTTTGGAGCAGCAGAATTGCGAAATATTTGTTGTCTTCTCAACCATTTCTTGGCTTCAAAGTCCCATATCTCGTGCACGGATTGACCTAACCCAAAAATTCCGATTGCATCTGAATGTAGAAACTCGCCCGATTACAACGGTATGTGTATTTTCTCCCTAGGCCATTCTGGTTAAGCGTTTGGATCAGCAGAATTGCGAAAAATTGTATGCCTTCTCAAACATTTCTTGGCTTCAAACTACCATATCTCGCGAACGGATTGACCTAACCCAAAAATTCCTGTTGCGTGTGAAAGTAAAACCTCGCCCGATTACAACGGTATATGTATTTTTTCCCTAGGCCATTCTGGTTAAGCGTTTGGAGCGGCAGAATTGCGAAAAATTTTTTGCCTTCTCAACCATTTCTTGGCTTCAAACTCCCATATCTCGCGAACGGATTGACCTAACCCAAAAATTCCTGTTGCGTCTTTAAGTAGAAACTCGCCCGATTACAACGGTATGTGTATTTTTTCCCAAGGCCATTCTGGTTAAGCGTTTGGAGCAGCAGAAGTGCGAAAAATTTGTTGTCTTCTCAACCATTTCTTGGCTTCAAACTCCCATATCTCGCCAACGGATTGACCTAACCCATAAATTCCTGTTGCGTGTGAAAGTAAAAACTCGCCCGATTACAACGGTATGTGTATTTTTTCCGTAGCCCATTCTGGTTAAGCGTTTGGAGCAGCAGAATTGCGAAAAATTTGTTGTCTTCTCAACCATTTCTTAGCTTCAAAGTCCCATATCTCGCGAACGGATTGACCTAACCCAAAAATTCCTAGTGCATCTGAAAGTAGAAACAGGCCCGAATACAACGGTATGTGTATTTTTCCCCTAGGCCATTCTGGTTAAGCGTTTGGATCAGCAGAATTGCGAAAAATTGTATGCCTTCTCAACCATTTCTTGGCTTCAAACTCCCATATCTCGCCAACGGATTGACCTAACCGAAAAATTCCTGTTGCGTGTGAAAGTAAAAACTCGCCCGATTACAAAGGTATGTGTATTTTTTCCCTGGGCCATTCTGGTTAAGCGTTTGGAGCAGCAGAATTGTGAAAAATTTTTTGCCTTCTCTACCATTTCTTGGCTTCAAACTCCCATATCTCGCGAACGGATTGACCTAACCCAAAAATTTCTATTGCATCTGAAAGTAGAAACGCGCCCGATTACAACGGTATGTGTATTTTTTCCCTAGGCCATTGTGGTTAAGCGTTTGGATCAGCAGAATTGCGAAAAATGTTTTGCCTTCTCTACCATTTCTTGGCTTCAAACGCCCATATCTCGCGAACGGATTGACCTAACCCAAAAATTCCAATTGCATCTGAACGTAGAAACTCGCCCTATTACAACGGCATGTGTATTTTTTCCCTAGGCCATTCTGGTTAAGCGTTTGGATCAGCAGAATTGCGAAAAATGTTTTGCCTTCTCTACCGTTTCTTGGCTTCAAACTCCCATATCTCGCCAACGGATTGACCTAACCCAAAAATTCCTGTTGCGTGTAAAGTAAAAACTCGCCCGATTACAACGGTATGTGTATTTTTTCCCTAGGCCATTGTGGTTAAGCGTTTGGATCAGCAGAATTGCGAAAAATGTTTTGCCTTCTCTACCATTTCTTGGCTTCAAACGCCCATATCTCGCGAACGGATTGACCTAACCCAAAAATTCCAATTGCATCTGAACGTAGAAACTCGCCCTATTACAACGGTATGTGTATTTTTTCCCTAGGCCATTCTGGTTAAGCGTTTGGATCAGCAGAATTGCGAAAAATGTTTTGCCTTCTCTACCGTTTCTTGGCTTCAAACTCCCATATCTCGCCAACGGATTGACCTAACCCAAAAATTCCTGTTGCGTGTAAAGTAAAAACTCGCCCGATTACAACGGTATTTGTATTTTTTCCCTAGCCCATTCTGGTTAAGCGTTTGGAGCAGCAGAATTGCGAAAAATTTGTTGTCTTCTCAACCATTTCTTAGCTTCAAAGTCCCATATCTCGCGAACGGATTGACCTAACCCAAAAATTCCTAGTGCATCTGAAAGTAGAAACTCGCCCGATTACAACGGTATGTGTATTTTTCCCCTAGGCCATTCTGGTTAAGCGTTTGGATCAGCAGAATTGCGAAAAATTGTATGCCTTCTCAACCATTTCTTGGCTTCAAACTCCCATATCTCGCCAACGGATTGACCTAACCCAAAAATTCCTGTTGCGTGTGAGAGTAAAAACTCGCCCGATTACAACGATATGTGTATTTTTTCCCCAGGCCATTCTGGTTAAGCGTTTGGATCAGCAGAATTGCGAAAAATGTATGCCTTCTCAACCATTTCTTGGCTTCAAACTCCTATATCTCGCCAACGGATTGACCTAACCGAAAAATTCCTGTTGCGTGTGAAAGTAAAAACTCGCCCGATTACAAAGGTATGTGTATTTTTTCCCTGGGCCATTCTGGTTAAGCGTTTGGAGCAGCAGAATTGTGAAAAATTTTTTGCCTTCTCTACCATTTCTTGGCTTCAAACTCCCATATCTCGCGAACGGATTGACCTAACCCAAAAATTTCTATTGCATCTGAAAGTAGAAACGCGCCCGATTACAACGGTATGTGTATTTTTTCCCTAGGCCATTGTGGTTAAGCGTTTGGATCAGCAGAATTGCGAAAAATGTTTTGCCTTCTCTACCATTTCTTGGCTTCAAACGCCCATATCTCGCGAACGGATTGACCTAACCCAAAAATTCCAATTGCATCTGAACGTAGAAACTCGCCCTATTACAACGGTATGTGTATTTTTTCCCTAGGCCATTCTGGTTAAGCGTTTGGATCAGCAGAATTGCGAAAAATGTTTTGCCTTCTCTACCGTTTCTTGGCTTCAAACTCCCATATCTCGCCAACGGATTGACCTTACCCAAAAATTCCTGTTGCGTGTAAAGTAAAAACTCGCCCGATTACAACGGTATTTGTATTTTTTCCCTAGCCCATTCTGGTTAAGCGTTTGGAGCAGCAGAATTGCGAAAAATTTGTTGTCTTCTCAACCATTTCTTAGCTTCAAAGTCCCATATCTCGCGAACGGATTGACCTAATCCAAAAATTCCTAGTGCATCTGAAAGTAGAAACTCGCCCGATTACAACGGTATGTGTATTTTTCCCCTAGGCCATTCTGGTTAAGCGTTTGGATCAGCAGAATTGCGAAAAATTGTATGCCTTCTCAACCATTTCTTGGCTTCAAACTCCCATATCTCGCCAACGGATTGACCTAACCGAAAAATTCCTGTTGCGTGTGAAAGTAAAAACTCGCCCGATTACAACGGTATGTGTATTTTTTCCCTGGGCCATTGTGGTTAAGCGTTTGGATCAGCAGAATTGCGAAAAATGTTTTGCCTTCTCTACCATTTCTTGGCTTCAAACGCCCATATCTCGCGAACGGATTGACCTAACCCAAAAATTCCAATTGCATCTGAACGTAGAAACTCGCCCTATTACAACGGTATGTGTATTTTTTCCCTAGGCCATTCTGGTTAAGCGTTTGGATCAGCAGAATTGCGAAAAATGTTTTGCCTTCTCTACCGTTTCTTGGCTTCAAACTCCCATATCTCGCCAACGGATTGACCTAACCCAAAAATTCCTGTTGCGTGTGAAAGTAAAAACTCGCCCGATTACAACGGTATGTGTATTTTTTCCGTAGCCCATTCTGGTTAAGCGTTTGGAGCAGCAGAATTGCGAAAAATTTGTTGTCTTCTCAACCATTTCTTAGCTTCAAAGTCCCATATCTCGAGAACGGATTGACCTAACCCAAAAATTCCTAGTGCATCTGAAAGTAGAAACAGGCCCGAATACAACAGTATGTGTATTTTTCCCCTAGGCCATTCTGGTTAAGCGTTTGGATCAGCAGAATTGCGAAAAATTGTATGCCTTCTCAACCATTTCTTGGCTTCAAACTCCCATATCTCGCCAACGGATTGACCTAACCCAAAAATTCCTGTTGCGTGTGAGAGTAAAAACTCGCCCGATTACAACGATATGTGTATTTTTTCCCCAGGCCATTCTGGTTAAGCGTTTGGATCAGCAGAATTGCGAAAAATGTATGCCTTCTCAACCATTTCTTGGCTTCAAACTCCTATATCTCGCCAACGGATTGACCTAACCCAAAAATTCCTGTTGCGTGTGAAAATAAAAACTCGCCCGATTACAACGGTATGTGTATTTTTTCCCTAGCCCATTCTGGTTAAGCGTTTGGAGCAGTAGAATTGCGAAAAATTTGTTGCCTTCTCAACCATTTCTTAGCTTCAAAGTCCCATATCTCGCGAACGGATTGACCTAACCCAAAAATTCCTGATGCGTGTGAAAGTAAAACCTCGCCGGATTACAACGGTATGTGTATTTTTTCCCCAGGCCATTCTGGTTAAGCGTTTGGATCAGCAGAATTGCGAAAAATTGTATGCCTTCTCAACCATTTCTTGGCTTCAAACTCCCATATCTCGCCAACGGATTGACCTAACCCAAAAATTCCTGTTGCGTGTGAAAGTAAAAACTCGCCCGATTACAACGGTATGTGTATTTTTTCCCTAGGCCATTCTGGTTAAGCGTTTGGATCAGCAGAATTGCGAAAAATGTTTTGCCTTCTCTACCATTTCTTGGCTTCAAACGCCCATATCTCGCGAACGGATTGACCTAACCCAAAAATTCCAATTGCATCTGAACGTGGAAACTCGCCCGATTACAACGGTATGTGTATTTTTTCCCTAGGCCATTCTGGTTAAGCGTTTGGATCAGCAGAATTGCGAAAAATTGTATGCCTTCTCAACCATTTCTTGGCTTCAAACTCCCATATCTCGCCAACGGATTGACCTAACCCAAAAATTCCTGTTGCGTGTGAAAGTAAAAACTCGCCCGATTACAACGGTATGTGTATTTCTTCCCTAGCCCATTCTGGTTAAGCGTTTGGAGCAGCAGAATTGCGAAATATTTGTTGTCTTCTCAACCATTTCTTAGCTTCAAAGCCCCACATCTCGCGAACGGATTGACCTAACCCAAAAATTCCAATTGCATCTGAAAGTAGAAACTCGCCCGATTACAACGGTATGTGTATTTTTTCCCTAGGCCATTCTGGTTAAGCGTTTGGATCAGCAGAATTGCGAAAAATTGTATGCCTTCTCAACCATTTCTTGGCTTCAAACTCCCATATCTCGCCAACGGATTGACCTAACCCAAAAATTCCTGTTGCGTGTGAAAGTAAAACCTCGCCGGATTACAACGGTATGTGTATTTTTTCCCTAGCCCATTCTGGTTAAGCGTCTAGAGCAGCAGAATTGCGAAAAATTTGTTCTCTTCTCAACCATTTCTTAGCTTCAAAGTCCCATATCTCGCGAACGGATTGACCTAACCCAAAAATTCCTAGTGCATCTGAAAGTAGAAAATCGCCCGATTACAACGGTATGTGTATTTTTTCCCTAGGCTATTCTGGTTAAGAGTTTGGAGCAGCAGAATTGTGAAAAATTTTTTGCCTTCTCAACCATTTCTTGGCATCAAACTCCCATATCTCGCCAACGGATTGACCTAACCGAAAAATTCCTGTTGCGTGTGAAAGTAAAAACTCGCCCGATTACAAAGGTATGTGTATTTTTTCCCTGGGCCATTCTGGTTAAGCGTTTGGAGCAGCAGAATTGTGAAAAATTTTTTGCCTTCTCTACCATTTCTTGGCTTCAAACTCCCATATCTCGCGAACGGATTGACCTAACCCAAAAATTTCTATTGCATCTGAAAGTAGAAACGCGCCCGATTACAACGGTATGTGTATTTTTTCCCTAGGCCATTGTGGTTAAGCGTTTGGATCAGCAGAATTGCGAAAAATGTTTTGCCTTCTCTACCATTTCTTGGCTTCAAACGCCCATATCTCGCGAACGGATTGACCTAACCCAAAAATTCCAATTGCATCTGAACGTAGAAACTCGCCCTATTACAACGGCATGTGTATTTTTTCCCTAGGCCATTCTGGTTAAGCGTTTGGATCAGCAGAATTGCGAAAAATGTTTTGCCTTCTCTACCGTTTCTTGGCTTCAAACTCCCATATCTCGCCAACGGATTGACCTAACCCAAAAATTCCTGTTGCGTGTAAAGTAAAAACTCGCCCGATTACAACGGTATGTGTATTTTTTCCCTAGGCCATTGTGGTTAAGCGTTTGGATCAGCAGAATTGCGAAAAATGTTTTGCCTTCTCTACCATTTCTTGGCTTCAAACGCCCATATCTCGCGAACGGATTGACCTAACCCAAAAATTCCAATTGCATCTGAACGTAGAAACTCGCCCTATTACAACGGTATGTGTATTTTTTCCCTAGGCCATTCTGGTTAAGCGTTTGGATCAGCAGAATTGCGAAAAATGTTTTGCCTTCTCTACCGTTTCTTGGCTTCAAACTCCCATATCTCGCCAACGGATTGACCTAACCCAAAAATTCCTGTTGCGTGTAAAGTAAAAACTCGCCCGATTACAACGGTATTTGTATTTTTTCCCTAGCCCATTCTGGTTAAGCGTTTGGAGCAGCAGAATTGCGAAAAATTTGTTGTCTTCTCAACCATTTCTTAGCTTCAAAGTCCCATATCTCGCGAACGGATTGACCTAACCCAAAAATTCCTAGTGCATCTGAAAGTAGAAACTCGCCCGATTACAACGGTATGTGTATTTTTCCCCTAGGCCATTCTGGTTAAGCGTTTGGATCAGCAGAATTGCGAAAAATTGTATGCCTTCTCAACCATTTCTTGGCTTCAAACTCCCATATCTCGCCAACGGATTGACCTAACCCAAAAATTCCTGTTGCGTGTGAGAGTAAAAACTCGCCCGATTACAACGATATGTGTATTTTTTCCCCAGGCCATTCTGGTTAAGCGTTTGGATCAGCAGAATTGCGAAAAATGTATGCCTTCTCAACCATTTCTTGGCTTCAAACTCCTATATCTCGCCAACGGATTGACCTAACCGAAAAATTCCTGTTGCGTGTGAAAGTAAAAACTCGCCCGATTACAAAGGTATGTGTATTTTTTCCCTGGGCCATTCTGGTTAAGCGTTTGGAGCAGCAGAATTGTGAAAAATTTTTTGCCTTCTCTACCATTTCTTGGCTTCAAACTCCCATATCTCGCGAACGGATTGACCTAACCCAAAAATTTCTATTGCATCTGAAAGTAGAAACGCGCCCGATTACAACGGTATGTGTATTTTTTCCCTAGGCCATTGTGGTTAAGCGTTTGGATCAGCAGAATTGCGAAAAATGTTTTGCCTTCTCTACCATTTCTTGGCTTCAAACGCCCATATCTCGCGAACGGATTGACCTAACCCAAAAATTCCAATTGCATCTGAACGTAGAAACTCGCCCTATTACAACGGTATGTGTATTTTTTCCCTAGGCCATTCTGGTTAAGCGTTTGGATCAGCAGAATTGCGAAAAATGTTTTGCCTTCTCTACCGTTTCTTGGCTTCAAACTCCCATATCTCGCCAACGGATTGACCTTACCCAAAAATTCCTGTTGCGTGTAAAGTAAAAACTCGCCCGATTACAACGGTATTTGTATTTTTTCCCTAGCCCATTCTGGTTAAGCGTTTGGAGCAGCAGAATTGCGAAAAATTTGTTGTCTTCTCAACCATTTCTTAGCTTCAAAGTCCCATATCTCGCGAACGGATTGACCTAATCCAAAAATTCCTAGTGCATCTGAAAGTAGAAACTCGCCCGATTACAACGGTATGTGTATTTTTCCCCTAGGCCATTCTGGTTAAGCCTTTGGATCAGCAGAATTGCGAAAAATTGTATGCCTTCTCAACCATTTCTTGGCTTCAAACTCCCATATCTCGCCAACGGATTGACCTAACCCAAAAATTCCTGTTGCGTGTGAGAGTAAAAACTCGCCCGATTACAACGATATGTGTATTTTTTCCCCAGGCCATTCTGGTTAAGCGTTTGGATCAGCAGAATTGCGAAAAATGTATGCCTTCTCAACCATTTCTTGGCTTCAAACTCCTATATCTCGCCAACGGATTGACCTAACCCAAAAATTCCTGTTGCGTGTGAAAATAAAAACTCGCCCGATTACAACGGTATGTGTATTTTTTCCCTAGCCCATTCTGGTTAAGCGTTTGGAGCAGTAGAATTGCGAAAAATTTGTTGCCTTCTCAACCATTTCTTAGCTTCAAAGTCCCATATCTCGCGAACGGATTGACCTAACCCAAAAATTCCTGATGCGTGTGAAAGTAAAACCTCGCCGGATTACAACGGTATGTGTATTTTTTCCCCAGGCCATTCTGGTTAAGCGTTTGGATCAGCAGAATTGCGAAAAATTGTATGCCTTCTCAACCATTTCTTGGCTTCAAACTCCCATATCTCGCCAACGGATTGACCTAACCCAAAAATTCCTGTTGCGTGTGAAAGTAAAAACTCGCCCGATTACAACGGTATGTGTATTTTTTCCCTAGGCCATTCTGGTTAAGCGTTTGGATCAGCAGAATTGCGAAAAATGTTTTGCCTTCTCTACCATTTCTTGGCTTCAAACGCCCATATCTCGCGAACGGATTGACCTAACCCAAAAATTCCAATTGCATCTGAACGTGGAAACTCGCCCGATTACAACGGTATGTGTATTTTTTCCCTATGCCATTCTGGTTAAGCGTTTGGATCAGCAGAATTGCGAAAAATTGTATGCCTTCTCAACCATTTCTTGGCTTCAAACTCCCATATCTCGCCAACGGATTGACCTAACCCAAAAATTCCTGTTGCGTGTGAAAGTAAAAACTCGCCCGATTACAACGGTATGTGTATTTCTTCCCTAGCCCATTCTGGTTAAGCGTTTGGAGCAGCAGAATTGCGAAATATTTGTTGTCTTCTCAACCATTTCTTAGCTTCAAAGCCCCACATCTCGCGAACGGATTGACCTAACCCAAAAATTCCAATTGCATCTGAAAGTAGAAACTCGCCCGATTACAACGGTATGTGTATTTTTTCCCTAGGCCATTCTGGTTAAGCGTTTGGATCAGCAGAATTGCGAAAAATTGTATGCCTTCTCAACCATTTCTTGGCTTCAAACTCCCATATCTCGCCAACGGATTGACCTAACCCAAAAATTCCTGTTGCGTGTGAAAGTAAAACCTCGCCGGATTACAACGGTATGTGTATTTTTTCCCTAGCCCATTCTGGTTAAGCGTCTAGAGCAGCAGAATTGCGAAAAATTTGTTCTCTTCTCAACCATTTCTTAGCTTCAAAGTCCCATATCTCGCGAACGGATTGACCTAACCCAAAAATTCCTAGTGCATCTGAAAGTAGAAAATCGCCCGATTACAACGGTATGTGTATTTTTTCCCTAGGCTATTCTGGTTAAGAGTTTGGAGCAGCAGAATTGTGAAAAATTTTTTGCCTTCTCAACCATTTCTTGGCATCAAACTCCCATATCTCGCCAACGGATTGACCTAACCCAAAAATTCCTGTTGCGTGTGGAAGTAAAACCTCGCCGGATTACAACGGTATGTGTATTTTTTCCCTAGGCCATTCTGGTTAAGCGTTTGGATAAGCAGAATTGCGAAAAATGTTTTGCCTTCTCAACCATTTCTTGGCTTCAAACTCACATATCTCGCCAACGGATTGACCAAACCCAAAAATTCCTGTTTCGTGTGAAAGTAAAAACTCGCCCGATTACAACGGTATATGTATTTTTTCCCTAGCCCATTCTGGCTAAGCGTTTGGAGCAGTAGAATTGCGAAAAATTTGTTGTCTTCTCAACCATTTCTTAGCTTCAAAGTCCCATATCTCGCGAACGGATTGACCTAACCCAAAAATTCCTAGTGCATCTGAAAGTAGAAACTCGCCCGATTACAACGGTATGTGTATTTTTTCCCTAGGCCATTCTGGTTAAGCGTTTGTATCAGCAGAATTGCGAAAAATGTTTTGCCTTCTCTACCATTTCTTGGCTTCAAACTCACATATCTCGCGAACGGATTGACCTAACCCAAAAATTTCTATTGCATCTGAAAGTAGAAAAGCGTCCGATTACAACGGTACATGTATTTTTTCCCCAGGCCATTCTGGTTAAGAGTTTGGAGCAGCAGAATTGTGAAAAGTTTTTTACCTTCTCAACCATTTCTTGGCTTCAAACTCCCATATCTCGCGAACGGGTTGACCTAACCCAAAAATTCCTGTTGCGTGTGAAAGTAAAAACTCGCCCGATTACAACGGTATGTGTATTATTTCCGTAGCCCATTCTGGTTAAGCGTTTGGAGCAGCAGAATTGCGAAAAATTTGTTGTCTTCTCAACCATTTCTTAGCTTCAAAGTCCCATATCTCGAGAACGGATTGACCTAACCCAAAAATTCCTAGTGCATCTGAAAGTAGAAACAGGCCCGAATACAACGGTATGTGCATTTTTCCCCTAGGCCATTCTGGTTAAGCGTTTGGATCAGCAGAATTGCGAAAAATTGTATGCCTTCTCAACCATTACTTGGCTTCAAACTCCCATATCTCGCCAACGGATTGACCTAACCCAAAAATTCCTGTTGCGTGTGAAAATAAAAACTCGCCCGATTACAACGGTATGTGTATTTTTTCCCTAGGCCAATCTGGTTAAGAGTTTGGATCAGCAGAATTGCGAAAAATGTTTTGCCTTCTCTACCGTTTCTTGGCTTCAAACTCCCATATCTCGCCAACGGATTGACCTAACCCAAAAATTCCTGTTGCGTGTGAGAGTAAAAACTTGCCCGATTACAACGGTATGTGTATTTTCTCCCCAGGCCATTCTGGTTAAGCGTTTGGATCAGCAGAATTGCGAAAAATTGTATGCCTTCTCAACCATTTCTTGGCTTCAAACTCCCATATCTCGCAAACGGATTGACCTAACCCAAAAATTCCTGTTGCGTGTGAAAGTAAAAACTCGCCCGATTACAACGGTATGTGTATTTTTTCCCTAGGCCATTCTGGTTAAGCGTTTGGATCAACAGAATTGCGAAAAATGTTTTGCCTTCTCAACCATTTCTTGGCTTCAAACTCACATATCTCGCCAACGGATTGACCAAACCCAAAAATTCCTGTTTCGTGTGAAAGTAAAAACTCGCCCGATTACAACGGTATATGTATTTTTTCCCTAGCCCATTCTGGCTAAGCGTTTGGAGCAGTAGAATTGCGAAAAATTTGTTGTCTTCTCAACCATTTCTTAGCTTCAAAGTCCCATATCTCGCGAACGGATTGACCTAACCCCAAAATTCCTAGTGCATCTGAAAGTAGAAACTCGCCCGATTACAACGGTATGTGTATTTTTTCCCTAGGCCATTCTGGTTAAGCGTTTGTATCAGCAGAATTGCGAAAAATGTTTTGCCTTCTCTACCATTTCTTGGCTTCAAACTCACATATCTCGCGAACGGATTGACCTAACCCAAAAATTTCTATTGCATCTGAAAGTAGAAAAGCGTCCGATTACAACGGTACATGTATTTTTTCCCCAGGCCATTCTGGTTAAGAGTTTGGAGCAGCAGAATTGTGAAAAGTTTTTTGCCTTCTCAACCATTTCTTGGCTTCAAACTCCCATATCTCGCGAACGGGTTGACCTAACCCAAAAATTCCTGTTGCGTGTGAAAGTAAAAACTCGCCCGATTACAACGGTATGTGTATTATTTCCGTAGCCCATTCTGGTTAAGCGTTTGGAGCAGCAGAATTGCGAAAAATTTGTTGTCTTCTCAACCATTTCTCAGCTTCAAAGTCCCATATCTCGAGAACGGATTGACCTAACCCAAAAATTCCTAGTGCATCTGAAAGTAGAAACAGGCCCGAATACAACGGTATGTGCATTTTTCCCCTAGGCCATTCTGGTTAAGCGTTTGGATCAGCAGAATTGCGAAAAATTGTATGCCTTCTCAACCAGTTCTTGGCTTCAAACTCCCATATCTCGCCAACGGATTGACCTAACCGAAAAATTCCTGTTGCGTGTGAAAGTAAAAACTCGCCCGATTACAACGGTATGTGTATTTTTTCCCTGGGCCATTGTGGTTAAGCGTTTGGATCAGCAGAATTGCGAAAAATGTTTTGCCTTCTCTACCATTTCTTGGCTTCAAACGCCCATATCTCGCGAACGGATTGACCTAACCCAAAAATTCCAATTGCATCTGAACGTAGAAACTCGCCCTATTACAACGGTATGTGTATTTTTTCCCTAGGCCATTCTGGTTAAGCGTTTGGATCAGCAGAATTGCGAAAAATGTTTTGCCTTCTCTACCGTTTCTTGGCTTCAAACTCCCATATCTCGCCAACGGATTGACCTAACCCAAAAATTCCTGTTGCGTGTGAAAGTAAAAACTCGCCCGATTACAACGGTATGTGTATTTTTTCCGTAGCCCATTCTGGTTAAGCGTTTGGAGCAGCAGAATTGCGAAAAATTTGTTGTCTTCTCAACCATTTCTTAGCTTCAAAGTCCCATATCTCGAGAACGGATTGACCTAACCCAAAAATTCCTAGTGCATCTGAAAGTAGAAACAGGCCCGAATACAACAGTATGTGTATTTTTCCCCTAGGCCATTCTGGTTAAGCGTTTGGATCAGCAGAATTGCGAAAAATTGTATGCCTTCTCAACCATTTCTTGGCTTCAAACTCCCATATCTCGCCAACGGATTGACCTAACCCAAAAATTCCTGTTGCGTGTGAGAGTAAAAACTCGCCCGATTACAACGGTATGTGTATTTTTTCCCCAGGCCATTCTGGTTAAGCGTTTGGATCAGCAGAATTGCGAAAAATGTATGCCTTCTCAACCATTACTTGGCTTCAAACTCCCATATCTCGCCAACGGATTGACCTAACCCAAAAATTCCTGTTGCGTGTGAAAATAAAAACTCGCCCGATTACAACGGTATGTGTATTTTTTCCCTAGGCCAATCTGGTTAAGAGTTTGGATCAGCAGAATTGCGAAAAATGTTTTGCCTTCTCTACCGTTTCTTGGCTTCAAACTCCCATATCTCGCCAACGGATTGACCTAACCCAAAAATTCCTGTTGCGTGTGAGAGTAAAAACTTGCCCGATTACAACGGTATGTGTATTTTCTCCCCAGGCCATTCTGGTTAAGCGTTTGGATCAGCAGAATTGCGAAAAATTGTATGCCTTCTCAACCATTTCTTGGCTTCAAACTCCCATATCTCGCCAACGGATTGACCTAACCCAAAAATTCCTGTTGCGTGTGAAAGTAAAAACTCGCCCGATTACAACGGTATGTGTATTTTTTCCCTAGGCCATTCTGGTTAAGCGTTTGGATCAATAGAATTGCGAAAAATGTTTTGCCTTCTCTACCATTTCTTGGCTTCAAACGCCCATATCTCGCGAACGGATTGACCTAACCCAAAAATTCCAATTGCATCTGAACGTGGAAACTCGCCCGATTACAACGGTATGTGTATTTTTTCCCTAGGCCATTCTGGTTAAGCGTTTGGATCAGCAGAATTGCGAAAAATTTTTTGCCTTCTCAACCATTTCTTGGCTTCAAACTCCCATATCTCGCGAACGGGTTGACCTAACCCAAAAATTCCTGTTGCGTGTGAAGGTAGAAACTCGCCCGATTACAACGGTATGTGTATTTTTTCCGTAGCCCATTCTGGTTAAGCGTTTGGAGCAGCAGAATTGCGAAAAATTTGTTGTCTTCTCAACCATTTCCTAGCTTCAAAGTCCCATATCTCGCGAACGGATTGACCTAACCCAAAAATTACTAGTGCATCTGAAAGTAGAAACTCGCCCGATTACAACGGTATGTGTATTTTTTCCCTAGGCTATTCTGGTTAAGAGTTTGGAGCAGCAGAATTGTGAAAAATTTTTTGCCTTCTCAACCATTTCTTGGCATCAAACTCCCATATCTCGCCAACGGATTGACCTAACCCAAAAATTCCTGTTGCGTGTGGAAGTAAAACCTCGCCGGATTACAACGGTATGTGTATTTTTTCCCTAGCCCATTCTGGTTAAGCGTTTGGATCAGCAGAATTGCGAAAAATTGTATGCCTTCTCAACCATTTCTTGGCTTCAAACTCCCATATCTCGCCAACGGATTGACCTAACCCAAAAATTCCAATTGCATCTGAACGTAGAAACTCGCCCTATTACAACGGTATGTGTATTTTTTCCCTAGGCCATTCTGGTTAAGCGTTTGGATCAGCAGAATTGCGAAAAATGTTTTGCCTTCTCTACCGTTTCTTGGCTTCAAACTCCCATATCTCGCCAACGGATTGACCTAACCCAAAAATTCCTGTTGCGTGTGAAAGTAAAAACTCGCCCGATTACAACGGTATGTGTATTTTTTCCGTAGCCCATTCTGGTTAAGCGTTTGGAGCAGCAGAATTGCGAAAAATTTGTTGTCTTCTCAACCATTTCTTAGCTTCAAAGTCCCATATCTCGAGAACGGATTGACCTAACCCAAAAATTCCTAGTGCATCTGAAAGTAGAAACAGGCCCGAATACAACAGTATGTGTATTTTTCCCCTAGGCCATTCTGGTTAAGCGTTTGGATCAGCAGAATTGCGAAAAATTGTATGCCTTCTCAACCATTTCTTGGCTTCAAACTCCCATATCTCGCCAACGGATTGACCTAACCCAAAAATTCCTGTTGCGTGTGAGAGTAAAAACTCGCCCGATTACAACGGTATGTGTATTTTTTCCCCAGGCCATTCTGGTTAAGCGTTTGGATCAGCAGAATTGCGAAAAATGTATGCCTTCTCAACCATTACTTGGCTTCAAACTCCCATATCTCGCCAACGGATTGACCTAACCCAAAAATTCCTGTTGCGTGTGAAAATAAAAACTCGCCCGATTACAACGGTATGTGTATTTTTTCCCTAGGCCAATCTGGTTAAGAGTTTGGATCAGCAGAATTGCGAAAAATGTTTTGCCTTCTCTACCGTTTCTCGGCTTCAAACTCCCATATCTCGCCAACGGATTGACCTAACCCAAAAATTCCTGTTGCGTGTGAGAGTAAAAACTTGCCCGATTACAACGGTATGTGTATTTTCTCCCCAGGCCATTCTGGTTAAGCGTTTGGATCAGCAGAATTGCGAAAAATTGTATGCCTTCTCAACCATTTCTTGGCTTCAAACTCCCATATCTCGCCAACGGATTGACCTAACCCAAAAATTCCTGTTGCGTGTGAAAGTAAAAACTCGCCCGATTACAACGGTATGTGTATTTTTTCCCTAGGCCATTCTGGTTAAGCGTTTGGATCAATAGAATTGCGAAAAATGTTTTGCCTTCTCTACCATTTCTTGGCTTCAAACGCCCATATCTCGCGAACGGATTGACCTAACCCAAAAATTCCAATTGCATCTGAACGTGGAAACTCGCCCGATTACAACGGTATGTGTATTTTTTCCCTAGGCCATTCTGGTTAAGCGTTTGGATCAGCAGAATTGCGAAAAATTTTTTGCCTTCTCAACCATTTCTTGGCTTCAAACTCCCATATCTCGCGAACGGGTTGACCTAACCCAAAAATTCCTGTTGCGTGTGAAAGTAGAAACTCGCCCGATTACAACGGTATGTGTATTTTTTCCGTAGCCCATTCTGGTTAAGCGTTTGGAGCAGCAGAATTGCGAAAAATTTGTTGTCTTCTCAACCATTTCCTAGCTTCAAAGTCCCATATCTCGCGAACGGATTGACCTAACCCAAAAATTACTAGTGCATCTGAAAGTAGAAACTCGCCCGATTACAACGGTATGTGTATTTTTTCCCTAGGCTATTCTGGTTAAGAGTTTGGAGCAGCAGAATTGTGAAAAATTTTTTGCCTTCTCAACCATTTCTTGGCATCAAACTCCCATATCTCGCCAACGGATTGACCTAACCCAAAAATTCCTGTTGCGTGTGGAAGTAAAACCTCGCCGGATTACAACGGTATGTGTATTTTTTCCCTAGCCCATTCTGGTTAAGCGTTTGGTTCAGCAGAATTGCGAAAAATTGTATGCCTTCTCAACCATTTCTTGGCTTCAAACTCCCATATCTCGCCAACGGATTGACCTAACCCAAAAATTCCTGTTGCGTGTGAAAGTAAAAACTCGCCCGATTACAAAGGTATGTGTATTTTTTCCCTAGGCCATTCTGGTTAAGTGTTTGGAGCAGCAGAATTGCGAAAAATTTGTTGTCTTCTCAACCATTTCTTGGCTTCAAACTCCCATATCTCCCGAACGGATTGACCTAACCCAAAAATTCCTATTGCATCTGAAAGAAGAAACTCGCCCGATTACAAAGGTATGTGTATTTTTTCCCTAGGCCATTGTGGTTAAGCGTTTGGAGCAGCAGAATTGCGAAAAATTTTTTGCCTTCTCAACCATTCCTTGTTTTCAAACTCCCATATCTCCCGAACGGATTGACCTAACCCAAAAATTTCTATTGCACCTGAAAGTAGAAACGCGCCCGATTACAACGGTATGTGTATTTTTTCCCTAGGCCATTCTGGTTAAGCGTTTGGATCAGCAGAATTGCGAAAAATTGTATGCCTTCTCAACCATTTCTTGGCTTCAAACTCCCATATCTCGCCAACGGATTGACCTAACCCAAAAATTCCTGTTGCGTGTGAAAGTAAAAACTCGCCCGATTACAACGGTATGTGTATTTTTTCCCCAGGCCATTCTGGTTAAGCGTTTGGATCAGCAGAATTGCGAAAAATTGTATGCCTTCTCAACCATTTCTTGGCTTCAAACTCCCATATCTCGCCAACGGATTGACCTAATCCAAAAATTCCTGTTGCGTGTGAAAGTAAAAACTCGCCCGATTACAACGGTATGTGTATTTTTTCCCAAGGCCATTCTGGTTAAGCGTTTGGAGCAGCAGAATTGCGAAAAATTTTTTGCCTTCTCTACCATTTCTTGGCTTCAAACTCCCATATCTCCCGAACGGATTGACCTAACCCAAAAATTCCTATTGCATCTGAAAGTAGAAACGCGCCCGATTACAACGGTATGTGTATTTTTTCCCTAGGCCATTCTGGTTAAGCGTTTGGATCAGCAGAATTGCGAAAAATTGTATGCCTTCTCAACCATTTCTTGGCTTCAAACTCCCATATCTCGCCAACGGATTGACCTAACCCAAAAATTCCTGTTGCGTGTGAAAGTAAAAACTCGCCCGATTACAACGGTATGTGTATTTTTTCCCTAGCCCATTCTGGTTAAGCGTTTGGAGCAGCAGAATTGCGAAAAATTTGTTGTCTTCTCAACCATTTCTTATCTTCAAAGTCCCATATCTCGCGAACGGATTGACCTAACCCAAAAATTCCTAGTGCATCTGAAAGTAGAAACTCGCCCGATTACAACGGTATGTGTATTTTTCCCCTAGGCCATTCTGGTTAAGCGTTTGGATCAGCAGAATTGCGAAAAATTGTATGCCTTCTCAACCATTTCTTGGCTTCAAACTCCCATATCTCGCCAACGGATTGACCTAACCCAAAAATTCCTGTTGCGTGTGAAAGTAAAAACTCGCCCGATTACAAAGGTATGTGTATTTTTTCCCAAGGCCATTCTGGTTAAGCGTTTGGAGCAGCAGAATTGCGAAAAATTTGTTGTCTTCCCAACCATTTCTTGGCTTCAAACTCCCATATCTCCCGAACGGATTGACCTAATCCAAAAATTCCTATTGCATCTGAAAGTAGAAACTCGCCCGATTACAAAGGTATGTGTATTTTTTCCCTAGGCCATTCTGGTTAAGCGTTTGGAGCAGCAGAATTGTGAAAAATTTTTTGCCTTCTCTACCATTTCTTGGCTTCAAACTCCCATATCTCGCGAACGGATAGACCTAACCTAAAAATTTCTATTGCATCTGAAAGTAGAAACGCGCCCGATTACAACGGTATGTGTATTTTTTCCCTTGGTCATTGTGGTTAAGCGTTTGGAGCAGCAGAATTGCGAAAAATTTTTTGCCTTCTCAACCATTCCTTGTCTTCAAACTCCCATATCTCGCGAACGGATTGACCTAACCCAAAAATTTCTATTGCATCTGAAAGTAGAAACGCGCCCGATTACAACGGTATGTGTATTTTTTCCCTAGGGCATTCTGGTTAAGCGTTTGGATCAGCAGAATTGCGAAGAATGTTTTGCCTTCTCTACCATTTCTTGGCTTCAAACTCACATATCTCGCGAACGGATTGACCTAACCCAAAAATTCCTATTGCATCTGAAAGCAGAAGCTCGCCCGAATACAACGGTATGTGTATTTTTTCGCTAGGCCTTTCTGGTTAAGCGTTTGGAGCAGGAGAAGTGCGAAAAATTTGTTGTCTTCTCAACCATTTCTTGGCTTTAAACTCCCATATCTCGCCAACGGATTGACCTAACCCAAAAATTTCTATTGCATCTGAAAGTAGAAACGCGCCCGATTACAACGGTATGTGTATTTTTTCCCTAGGCCATTGTGGTTAAGCGTTTGGAGCAGCAGAATTGCGAAAAATTTTTTGCCTTCTCAACCATTCCTTGTCTTCAAACTCCCATATCTCGCGAACGGATTGACCTAACCCAAAAATTCCTATTGTAACTGAAAGTAGAAACTCGCCCGATTACAACGGTATGTGTATTTTTTCCCTAGGCCATTCTGGTTAAGCGTTTGGCTCAGCAGAATTGCGAAAAATGTTTTGCCTTCTCTACCATTTCTTGGCTTCAAACTCCCATATCTCGCGAACGGATTGACCTAACCCAAAAATTCCAATTGCATCTGAACGTAGAAACTCGCCCGATTACAACGGTATGTGTATTTTTTCCCTAGGCCATTCTGGTTAAGCGTTTGGAGCAGCAGAATTGTGAAAAATTTTTTGCCTTCTCTACCATTTCTTGGCTTCAAACTCCCATATCTCGCGAACGGACTGACCTAACCCAAAAATTTCTATTGCATCTGAAAGTAGAAACGCGCCCGATTACAACGGTATGTGTATTTTTTCCCTAGGCCATTCTGGTTAAGCGTTTGGATCAGCAGAATTGCGAAAAATTGTATGCCTTCTCAACCATTTCTTGGCTTCAAACTCCCATATCTCGCCAACGGATTGACCTAACCCAAAAATTCCTGTTGCGTTTGAAAGTAAAAACTCGCCCGATTACAACGGTATGTGTGTTTTTTCCCTAGCCCATTCTAGTTCAGCGTTTGGAGCAGCAGAATTGCGACAAATTTGTTGTCTTCTCAACCATTTCTTAGCTTCAAAGTCCCATATCTCGCGAACGGATTGACCTAACCCAAAAATTCCAAGTGCCTCTGAAAGTAGAAACTCGCCCGATTACAACGGTATGTGTATTTTCTCCCTAGGCCATTCTGGTTAAGCGTTTGGATCAGCAGAATTGCGAAAAATGTTTTGCCTTCTCTACCATTTCTGGGCTTCAAACTCCCATATCTCGCCAACGGATTGACCTAACCCAAAAATTCCTGTTGCGTGTGAAAGTAAAAACTCGCCCGATTACAACGGTATGTGTATTTTTTCCCTAGCTCATTCTAGTTAAGCGTTTGGAGCAGCAGAATTGCGAAACATTTTTTGCCTTCTCAACCATTCCTTGTCTTCAAACTCCCATATCTCGCGAACGGATTGACCTAATCCAAAAATTCCTATTGTAACTGAAAGTAGAAACTCGCCCGATTACAACGGTATGTGTATTTTTTCCCTAGGCCATTCTGGTTAAGCGTTTGGAGCAGCAGAATTGTGAAAAATTTTTTGCCTTCTCTACCATTCCTTGGCTTCAAACTCCCATATCTCGCGAACGGATTGACCTAACCCAAAAATTTCTATTGCATCTGAAAGTAGAAACACGCCCGATTACAACGGTATGTGTATTTTTTCCCTAGGCCATTCTGCTTAAGCGTTTGGATCAGCAGAATTGCGAAAAATGTTTTGCCTTCTCTACCATTTCTGGGCTTCAAACTCCCATATCTCGCCAACAGATTGACCTAACCCAAAAATTCCTGTTGCGTGTGAAAGTAAAAACTCGCCCGATTACAACGGTATGTGTATTTTTTCCCTAGGCCATTCTGGTTAAGCGTTTGGAGCAGCAGAATTGCGAAAAATTTGTTGTCTTCTCAACCATTTCTTGGCTTCAAAGTCCCATATCTCGCGAACGGATTGACCTAACCCAAAAATTCCTATTGCATCTGAAAGTAGAAACTCGCCCGATTACAACGGTATGTGTATTTTTTCCCTAGGCCATTCTGGTTAAGCGTTTGGATCAGCAGAATTGCGAAAAATGTTTTGCCTTCTCTACCATTTCTTGGCTTCAAACTCCCATATCTCGCGAACGGATTGACTTAACCCAAAAATTCCTAGTGCATCTGAAAGTAGAAACTCGCCCGATTACAACGGTATGTGTATTTTTTCCCTACGCCTTTCTGGTTAAGCGTTTGGAGCAGCAGAAGTGCGAAAAACTTGTTGTCGTCTCAACCATTTATTAGCTTCAAAGTCCCATATCTCGCGAACGGATTGACCTAACCCAAAAATTCCTATTGTAACTGAAAGTAGAAACTCGCCCGATTACAACGGTATGTGTATTTTTTCCCTAGGCAATTCTGGTTAAGCGTTTGGAGCAGCAGAAGTGCGAAAAATTTGTTGTCTTCTCAACCATTTCTTGGCTTCAATCTCCCATATCTCCCGAACGGATTGACCTAACCCAAAAATTCCTATTGCATTTGAAAGTAGAAACTCGCCCGATTGCAACGGTACGTGTATTTTTCCCTAGGTCATTCTGGTTAAGCGATTGGAGCAGCAGAATTGATAAAAATTTTTTGCCTTCTCTACCATTTCTTTGCTTCAAACTCCCATATCTCCCGAACGGATTGACCTAACCCAAAAATTCCTATAGCATCTGAAAATAGAAACTCGCCCGATTACAACGGTATGTGTATTTTTTCTCTAGGCCATTCTGTTTAAGCGTTTGGAGCAGCAGAATTGCGAACAAATTTTTGCCTTCTCAACCATTCCTTGTCTTCCAACTCCCATATCTCACGAACGGATTGACATAACCCAAAAATTCCTATTGCATTTGAAAGTAGACACTCCCCCGATTACAACGGTACGTGTATTTTTCCCCTAGGCCACTCTGGTTAAGCGATTGGAGCAGCAGAAGTGGGAAAAATTTGTTGTCTTGTCAACCATTTCTTAGCTTCAAAGTCCCATATTTCGCGAACGGATTGACCTAACCCAAAAATTCCTATTGTAACTGAAAGTGGAAACTGGCCCGATTACAACGGTATGTGTATTTTTTCCCTAGGCCATTCTGGTTAAGCGTTTGGAGTAGCAGAAGTGCGAAAAATTTGTTGTCTTGTCAACCATTTCTTAGCTTCAAAGTCCCATATCTCGCGAACGGATAGACCTAACCCAAAAATTCCTATTGTGGCTGAAAGTAGAAACTCGCCCGATTACAACGGTATGTGTACTTTTTCCCTAGGCCACTCTAGTTAAGCGTTTGGAGCAGCAGAATTGCGAAAAATTGGTTGTCTTCTCAACCATTTCTTGGCTTCAAAGTCCCATATCTCGCGAACGGATTGACCTAACCCAAAAATTCCTATTGCATCTGAAAGTAGAAACTCGCCCGATTACAACGGTATGTGTATTTTTTCCCTAGGCCATTCTGGTTAAGCGTTTGGATCAGCAGAATTCCGAAAAATGTTTTGCCTTCTCAACCATTTCTTGGTTTCAAACTCCCATATCTCGCGAACGGATTGACCTAACCCAAAAATTCCTGTTGCGTCTGAAAGTAGAAACTCGTCCGATTACAACGGTATGTGTATTTTTTCCCTAGGCCAATCTGGTTAAGCGATTGGAGCAGAAGAAGTGCGAAAAATTTGTTGTCTTGTCAACCGTTCCTTAGCTTCAAACTCCCATATCTCGCGAACGGATAGACCTAACCCAAAAATTCCTATTGCATCTGAAAGTAGAAACTCGCCCGATTACAACGGTATGTGTACTTTTTCCCTAGGCCACTCTAGTTAAGCGTTTGGAGCAGCAGAATTGCGAAAAATTGGTTGTCTTCTCAACCATTTCTTGGCTTCAAAGTCCCATATCTCGCGAACGGATTGACCTAACCCAAAAATTCCTATTGCATCTGAAAGTAGAAACTCGCCCGATTACAACGGTATGTGTATTTTTTCCCTAGGCCATTCTGGTTAAGCGTTTGGATCAGCAGAATTCCGAAAAATGTTTTGCCTTCTCAACCGTTTCTTGGTTTCAAACTCCCATATCTCGCGAACGGATTGACCTAACCCAAAAATTCCTATTGCATCTGAAAGTAGAAACTCGCCCGATTACAACGGTATGTGTATTTTTTCCCTAGGCCATTCTGGTTAAGCGTTTGGATCAGCAGAATTGCGAAAAATGTTTTGCCTTCTCAACCATTTCTTGGCTTCAAACTCCCATATCTCGCGAACGGATTGACTTAACCCAAAACTTCCTAGTGCATCTGAAAGTAGAAACTCGCCCGATTACAACGGTATGGGTATTTTTTCCCTAGGCAATTCTGGTTAAGCGTTTGGGGCAGCAGAAGTGCGAAAAATTTTCGACTTCTGAATCATTTCTTGGCTTCAATCTCCCATATCTCCCGAACGGATTGACCTAACCCAAAAATTCCTATTGCATTTGAAAGTAGAAACTCGCCCGATTGCAACGGTACGTGTATTTTTCCCTAGGTCATTCTGGTTAAGCGATTGGAGCAGCAGAATTGTTAAAAATTTTTTGCCTACTCTACCATTTCTTGGCTTCAAACTCCCTTATCTGCCGAACGGATTGACCTAACCCAAGAATTCCTATAGCATCTGAAAGTAGAAACTCGCCCGATTACAACGGTATGTGTATTTTTTCCCTAGGCCAATCTGCTTAAGCGATTGGAGCAGCAGAATTGCGAAAAATTTGTTGTCTTCTCAACCATTTCTTGGCTTCAAAGTCCCATATCTCGCGAACGGATTGACCTAACCCAAAAATTCCTATTGCATCTGAAAGTAGAAACTCGCCCGATTACAACGGTATGTGTATTTTTTCCCTAGGCCATTCTGGTTAAGCGTTTGGATCAGCAGAATTGCGAAAAATGTTTTGCCTTCTCTACCATTTCTTGGCTTCAAACTCCCATATCTCGCGAACGGATTGACTTAACCCAAAAATTCCTAGTGCATCTGAAAGTAGAAACTCGCCCGATTACAACGGTATGTGTATTTTTTCCCTACGCCTTTCTGGTTAAGCGTTTGGAGCAGCAGAAGTGCGAAAAACTTGTTGTCGTCTCAACCATTTATTAGCTTCAAAGTCCCATATCTCGCGAACGGATTGACCTAACCCAAAAATTCCTATTGTAACTGAAAGTAGAAACTCGCCCGATTACAACGGTATGTGTATTTTTTCCCTAGGCAATTCTGGTTAAGCGTTTGGAGCAGCAGAAGTGCGAAAAATTTGTTGTCTTCTCAACCATTTCTTGGCTTCAATCTCCCATACCTCCCGAACGGATTGACCTAACCCAAAAATTCCTATTGCATTTGAAAGTAGAAACTCGCCCGATTGCAACGGTACGTGTATTTTTCCCTAGGTCATTCTGGTTAAGCGATTGGAGCAGCAGAATTGTTAAAAATTTTTTGCCTTCTCTACCATTTCTTTGCTTCAAACTCCCATATCTCCCGAACGGATTGACCTAACCCAAAAATTCCTATAGCATCTGAAAATAGAAACTCGCCCGATTACAACGGTATGTGTATTTTTTCCCTAGGCCATTCTGTTTAAGCGTTTGGAGCAGCAGAATTGCGAAAAAATTTTTGCCTTCTCAACCATTCCTTGTCTTCCAACTCCCATATCTCACGAACGGATTGACATAACCCAAAAATTCCTATTGCATTTGAAAGTAGACACTCCCCCGATTACAACGGTACGTGTATTTTTCCCCTAGGCCATTCTGGTTAAGCGATTGGAGCAGCAGAAGTGGGAAAAAATTTGTTGTCTTGTCAACCATTTCTTAGCTTCAAAGTCCCATATTTCGCGAACGGATTGACCTAACCCAAAAATTCCTATTGTAACTGAAAGTGGAAACTCGCCCGATTACAACGGTATGTGTATTTTTTCCCTAGGCCATTCTGGTTAAGCGTTTGGAGTAGCAGAAGTGCGAAAAATTTGTTGTCTTGTCAACCATTTCTTAGCTTCAAAGTCCCATATCTCGCGAATGGATTGACCTAACCCAAAAATTCCTATTGTAACTGAAAGTGGAAACTCGCCCGATTACAACGGTATGTGTATTTTTTCCCTAGGCCATTCTGGTTAAGCGTTTGGAGTAGCAGAAGTGCGAAAAACTTGTTGTCGTCTCAACCATTTATTAGCTTCAAAGTCCCATATCTCGCGAACGGATTGACCTAACCCAAAAATTCCTATTGTAACTGAAAGTAGAAACTCGCCCGATTACAACGGTATGTGTATTTTTTCCCTAGGCAATTCTGGTTAAGCGTTTGGGGCAGCAGAAGTGCGAAAAATTTGTCGTCTTCTCAATCATTTCTTGGCTTCAATCTCCCATATCTCCCGAACGGATTGACCTAACCCAAAAATTCCTATTGCATTTGAAAGTAGAATCTCGCCCGATTGCAACGGTACGTGTATTTTTCCCTAGGTCATTCTGGTTAAGCGATTGGAGCAGCAGAATTGTTAAAAATTTTTTGCCTACTCTACCATTTCTTGGCTTCAAACTCCCATATCTGCCGAACGGATTGACCTAACCCAAGAATTCCTATAGCATCTGAAAGTAGAAACTCGCCCGATTACAACGGTATGTGTATTTTTTCCCTAGTCCAATCTGGTTAAGCGATTGGAGCAGCAGAATTGCGAAAAATTTGTTGTCTTCTCAACCATTTCTTGGCTTCAAAGTCCCATATCTCGCGAACGGATTGACCTAACCCAAAAATTCCTATTGTAACTGAAAGTAGAAACTCGCCCGATTACAACGGTATGTGTATTTTTTCCCTAGGCAATTCTGGTTAAGCGTTTGGAGCAGCAGAAGTGGGAAAAATTTGTTGTCTTGTCAACCATTTCTTAGCTTCAAAGTCCCATATTTCGCGAACGGATTGACCTAACCCAAAAATTCCTATTGTAACTGAAAGTGGAAACGCGCCTGATTACAACGGTATGTGTATTTTTTCCCTAGGCCATTCTGGTTAAGCGTTTGGAGCAGCAGAAGTGCGAAAAATTTGTTGTCTTGTCAACCATTTCTTAGCTTCAAAGTCCCATATCTCGCGAACGGATTGACCTAACACAAAAATTCCTATTGTGGCTGAAAGTAGAAACTCGCCCGATTACAACGGTATGTGTACTTTTTCCCTAGGCCATTCTGGTTAAGCGTTTGGAGCAGCAGAATTGCGAAAAATTTGTTGTCTTCTCAACCATTTCTTGGCTTCAAAGTCCCATATCTCGCGAACGGATTGACCTAACCCAAAAATTCCTATTGCATCTGAAAGTAGAAACTCGCCCGATTACAACGGTATGTGTATTTTTTCCCTAGGCCATTCTGGTTAAGCGTTTGTATCAGCAGAATTGCGAAAATTTGTATGCCTTCTCAACCATTTCTTAGCTTCAAAGTCCCATATCACGCGAACGGATTGACTTAACCCAAAAATTCCTAGTGCATCTGAAAGTAGAAACTCGCCCGATTACAATGGTATGTGTATTTTTTCCCTAGGCCATTCTGGTTAAGCGTTTGGAGCAGCAGAAGTGCGAAAAATTTGTTGTCTTCTCAACCATTTCTTGGCTTCAATCTCCCATATCTCCCGAACGGATTGACCTAACCCAAAAATTCCTATTGCATCTGAAAGTAGAAACTCGCCCGATTACAACGGTATGTGTATTTCTTCCCTAGGCCATTCTGGTTAAGCGTTTGGATCAGCAGAATTGCGAAAAATTTTTGCCTTCTCTACCATTTCTTGGCTTCAAACTCCCATATCTCGCGAACGGATTGACCTAACCCAAAAATTCCTATTGCATCTGAAAGTAGAATCTCGCCCGATTACAACGGTATGTGTATTTTTTCCCTAGGCCATTCTGGTTAAGCGTTTGGATCAGCAGAATTCCGAAAAATGTTTTGCCTTCTCAACCATTTCTTGGTTTCAAACTCCCATATCTCGCGAACGGATTGACCTAACCCAAAAATTCCTAGTGCATCTGAAAGTAGAAACTCGCCCGATTACAACGGTACGTGTATTTTTTCCCTACGCCATTCTGGTTAAGCGTTTGGAGCAGCAGAAGTGCGAAAAACTTGTTGTCGTCTCAACCATTTATTAGCTTCAAAGTCCCATATCTCGCGAACGGATTGACCTAACCCAAAAATTCCTATTGTAACTGAAAGTAGAAACTCGCCCGATTACAACGGTATGTGTATTTTTTCCCTAGGCAATTCTGGTTAAGCGTTTGGAGCAGCAGAAGTGCGAAAAATTTGTTGTCTTCTTAACCATTTCTTGGCTTCAATCTCCCATATCTCCCGAACGGATTGACCTAACCCAAAAATTCCTATTGCATTTGAAAGTAGAAACTCGCCCGATTGCAACGGTACGTGTATTTTTCCCTAGGTCATTCTGGTTAAGCGTTTGGAGCAGCAGAATTGTTAAAAATTTTTTGCCTACTCTACCATTTCTTGGCTTCAAACTCCCATATCTGCCGAACGGATTGACCTAACCCAAAAATTCCTATAGCATCTGAAAGTAGAATCTCGCCCGATTACAAAGGTATGTGTATTTTTTCCCTAGGCCAATATGGTTAAGCGATTGGAGCAGCAGAAGTGCGAAAAATTTGTTGTCTTCTAAACCATTTCTTGGCTTCAATCTCCCATATCTCCCGAACGGATTGACCTAACCCAAAAATTCCTATTGCATTTGAAAGTAGAAACTCGCCCGATTGCAACGGTACGTGTATTTTTCCCTAGGCCATTCTGGTTAAGCGTTTGGAGCAGCAGAAGTGCGAAAAATTTGTTGTCTTGTCAACCATTTCTTAGCTTCAAAGTCCCATATCTCGCGAACGGATTGACCTAACACAAAAATTCCTATTGTGGCTGAAAGTAGAAACTCGCCCGATTACAACGGTATGTGTACTTTTTCCCTAGGCCATTCTGGTTAAGCGTTTGGAGCAGCAGAAGTGCGAAAAACTTGTTGTCGTCTCAACCATTTATTAGCTTCAAAGTCCCATGTCTCGCGAACGGATAGACCTAACCCAAAAATTCCTATTGTAACTGAAAGTAGAAACTCGCCCGATTACAACGGTATGTGTATTTTTTCCCTAGGCAATTCTGGTTAAGCGTTTGGGGCAGCAGAAGTGCGAAAAATTTGTCGTCTTCTCAATCATTTCTTGGCTTCAATCTCCCATATCTCCCGAACGGATTGACCTAACCCAAAAATTCCTATTGCATTTGAAAGTAGAAACTCGCCCGATTGCAACGGTACGTGTATTTTTCCCTAGGTCATTCTGGTTAAGCGATTGGAGCAGCAGAATTGTTAAAAATTTTTTGCCTACTCTACCATTTCTTGGCTTCAAACTCCCATATCTCGCGAACGGATTGACTTAACCCAAAAATTCCTAGTGCATCTGAAAGTAGAAACTCGCCCGATTACAACGGTATGTGTATTTTTTCCCTACGCCTTTCTGGTTAAGCGTTTGGAGCAGCAGAAGTGCGAAAAACTTGTTGTCGTCTCAACCATTTATTAGCTTCAAAGTCCCATATCTCGCGAACGGATTGACCTAACCCAAAAATTCCTATTGTAACTGAAAGTAGAAACTCGCCCGATTACAACGGTATGTGTATTTTTTCCCTAGGCAATTCTGGTTAAGCGTTTGGAGCAGCAGAAGTGCGAAAAATTTGTTGTCTTCTCAACCATTTCTTGGCTTCAATCTCCCATATCTCCCGAACGGATTGACCTAACCCAAAAATTCCTATTGCATTTGAAAGTAGAAACTCGCCCGATTGCAACGGTACGTGTATTTTTCCCTAGGTCATTCTGGTTAAGCGATTGGAGCAGCAGAAGTGGGCAAAATTTGTTGTCTTGTCAACCATTCCTTGTCTTCCAACTCCCATATCTCACGAACGGATTGACATAACCCAAAAATTCCTATTGCATTTGAAAGTAGACACTCCCCCGATTACAACGGTACGTGTATTTTTCGCCTAGGCCACTCTGGTTAAGCGATTGGAGCAGCAGAAGTGGGCAAAATTTGTTGTCTTGTCAACCATTTCTTAGCTTCAAAGTCCCATATTTCGCGAACGGATTGACCTAACCCAAAAATTCGTATTGTAACTGAAAGTAGAAACTCGCCCGATTGCAACGGTACGTGTATTTTTCCCTAGGTCATTCTGGTTAAGCGATTGGAGCAGCAGAATTGTTAAAAATTTTTTTGCCTTCTCTACCATTTCTTTGCTTCAAACTCCCATATCTCCCGAACGGATTGACCTAACCCAAAAATTCCTATAGCATCTGAAAATAGAAACTCGCCCGATTACAACGGTATGTGTATTTTTTCCCTAGGCAATTCTGGTTAAGCGTTTGGGGCAGCAGAAGTGCGAAAAATTTGTCGTCTTCTCAATCATTTCTTGGCTTCAATCTCCCATATCTCCCGAACGGATTGACCTAACCCAAAAATTCCTATTGCATTTGAAAGTAGAATCTCGCCCGATTGCAACGGTACGTGTATTTTTCCCTAGGTCATTCTGGTTAAGCGATTGGAGCAGCAGAATTGTTAAAAATTTTTTGCCTACTCTACCATTTCTTGCTTCAAACCCCCATATCTGCCGAACGGATTGACCTAACCCAAGAATTCCTATAGCATCTGAAAGTAGAAACTCGCCCGATTACAACGGTATGTGTATTTTTTCCCTAGTCCAATCTGGTTAAGCGATTGGAGCAGCAGAATTGCGAAAAATTTGTTGTCTTCTCAACCATTTCTTGGCTTCAAAGTCCCATATCTTGCGAACGGATTGACCTAACCCAAAAATTCCTATTGCATCTGAAACTAGAAACTCGCCCGATTACAACGGTATGTGTATTTTTTCCCTAGGCCATTCTGGTTAAGCGTTTGGATCAGCAGAATTGCGAAAAATGTTTTGCCTTCTCTACCATTTCTTGGCTTCAAACTCCCATATCTCGCGAACGGATTGACTTAACCCAAAAATTCCTAGTGCATCTGAAAGTAGAAACTCGCCCGATTACAACGGTATGTGTATTTTTTCCCTACGCCGTTCTGGTTAAGCGTTTGGAGCAGCAGAAGTGCGAAAAACTTGTTGTCGTCTCAACCATTTATTAGCTTCAAAGTCCCATATCTCGCGAACGGATTGACCTAACCCAAAGTTCCTATTGTAACTGAAAATAGAAACTCGCCCGATTACAACGGTATGTGTATTTTTTCCCTAGGCCATTCTGTTTAAGCGTTTGGAGCAGCAGAATTGCGAAAAAATTTTTGCCTTCTCAACCATTCCTTGTCTTCCAACTCCCATATCTCACGAACGGATTGACATAACCCAAAATTCCTATTGCATTTGAAAGTAGACACTCCCCCGATTACAACGGTACGTGTATTTTTCCCCTAGGCCATTCTGGTTAAGCGATTGGAGCAGCAGAAGTGGGAAAAATTTGTTGTCTTGTCAACCATTTCTTAGCTTCAAAGTCCCATATTTCGCGAACGGATTGACCTAACCCAAAAATTCCTATTGTAACTGAAAGTGGAAACTCGCCCGATTACAACGGTATGTGTATTTTTTCCCTAGGCCATTCTGGTTAAGCGTTTGGAGCAGCAGAAGTGCGAAAAATTTGTTGTCTTGTCAACCATTTCTTAGCTTCAAAGTCCAATATCTCGCGAACGGATTGACCTAACACAAAAATTCCTATTGTGGCTGAAAGTAGAAACTCGCCCGATTACAACGGTATGTGTACTTTTTCCCTAGGCCATTCTGGTTAAGCGTTTGGAGCAGCAGAATTGCGAAAAATTTGTTGTCTTCTCAACCATTTCTTGGCTTCAAAGTCCCATATCTCGCGAACGGATTGACCTAACCCAAAAATTCCTATTGCATCTGAAAGTAGAAACTCGCCCGATTACAGCGGTATGTGTATTTTTTCCCTAGGCCATTCTGGTTAAGCTTTTGGATCAGCAGAATTGCGAAAATTTGTATGCCTTCTCAACCATTTCTTAGCTTCAAAGTCCCATATCACGCGAACGGATTGACTTAACCCAAAAATTCCTAGTGCATCTGAAAGTAGAAACTCGCCCGATTGCAACGGTACGTGTATTTTTCCCTAGGTCATTCTGGTTAAGCGATTGGAGCAGCAGAATTGTTAAAAATTTTTTGCCTACTCTACCATTTCTTGGCTTCAAACTCCCATATCTGCCGAACGGATTGACCTAACCCAAAAATTCCTATTGCATCTGAAAGTAGAAACTCGCCCGATTACAACGGTATGTGTATTTTTTCCCTAGGCCATTCTGGTTAAGCGTTTGGATCAGCAGAATTGCGAAAATTTGTATGCCTTCTCAACCATTTCTTAGCTTCAAAGTCCCATATCACGCGAACGGATTGACTTAACCCAAAAATTCCTAGTGCATCTGAAAGTAGAAACTCGCCCGATTACAATGGTATGTGTATTTTTTCCCTAGTCCAATCTGGTTAAGCGATTGGAGCAGCAGAATTGCGAAAAATTTGTTGTCTTCTCAACCATTTCTTGGCTTCAAAGTCCCATATCTTGCGAACGGATTGACCTAACCCAAAAATTCCTATTGCATCTGAAAGTAGAAACTCGCCCGATTACAACGGTATGTGTATTTTTTCCCTAGGCCATTCTGGTTAAGCGTTTGGATCAGCAGAATTGCGAAAAATGTTTTACCTTCTCTACCATTTCTTGGCTTCAAACTCCCATATCTCGCGAACGGATTGACTTAACCCAAAAATTCCTAGTGCATCTGAAAGTAGAAACTCGCCCGATTACAACGGTATGTGTATTTTTTCCCTACGCCGTTCTGGTTAAGCGTTTGGAGCAGCAGAAGTGCGAAAAACTTGTTGTCGTCTCAACCATTTATTAGCTTCAAAGTCCCATATCTCGCGAACGGATTGACCTAACCCAAAGTTCCTATTGTAACTGAAAATAGAAACTCGCCCGATTACAACGGTATGTGTATTTTTTCCCTAGGCCATTCTGTTAAAGCGTTTGGAGCAGCAGAAGTGCGAAAAATTTGTTGTCTTGTCAACCATTTCTTAGCTTCAAAGTCCCATATCTCGCGAACGGATTGACCTAACACAAAAATTCCTATTGTGGCTGAAAGTAGAAACTCGCCCGATTACAACGGTATGTGTACTTTTTCCCTAGGCCATTCTGGTTAAGCGTTTGGAGCAGCAGAATTGCGAAAAATTTGTTGTCTTCTCAACCATTTCTTGGCTTCAAAGTCCCATATCTCGCGAACGGATTGACCTAACCCAAAAATTCCTATTGCATCTGAAAGTAGAAACTCGCCCGATTACAACGGTATGTGTATTTTTTCCCTAGGTCATTCTGGTTAAGCGATTGGAGCAGCAGAATTGTTAAAAATTTTTTGCCTACTCTACCATTTCTTGGCTTCAAACTCCCATATCTGCCGAACGGATTGACCTAACCCAAGAATTCCTATAGCATCTGAAAGTAGAAACTCGTCCGATTACAACGGTATGTGTATTTTTTCCCTTGGCCAATCTGGTTAAGCGATTGGAGCAGCAGAATTGCGAAAAATTTGTTGTCTTCTCAACCATTTCTTGGCTTCAAAGTCCCATATCTCGCGAACGGATTGACCTAACCCAAAAATTCCTATTGCATCTGAAAGTAGAAACTCGCCCGATTACAACGGTATGTGTATTTTTTCCCTAGGCCATTCTGGTTAAGCGTTTGGATCAGCAGAATTGCGAAAATTTGTATGCCTTCTCAACCATTTCTTAGCTTCAAAGTCCCATATCACGCGAACGGATTGACTTAACCCAAAAATTCCTAGTGCATCTGAAAGTAGAAACTCGCCCGATTACAATGGTATGTGTATTTTTTCCCTAGGCCATTCTGGTTAAGCGTTTGGAGCAGCAGAAGTGCGAAAAATTTGTTGTCTTCTCAACCATTTCTTGGCTTCAATCTCCCATATCTCCCGAACGGATTGACCTATCCCAAAAATTCCTATTGCATCTGAAAGTAGAAACTCGCCCGATTACAACGGTATGTGTATTTCTTCCCTAGGCCATTCTGGTTAAGCGTTTGGATCAGCAGAATTGCGAAAAATGTTTTGCCTTCTCTACCATTTCTTGGCTTCAAACTCCCATATCTCGCGAACGGATTGACGTAACCCAAAAATTCCTATTGCATCTGAAAGTAGAATCTCGCCCGATTACAACGGTATGTGTATTTTTTCCCTAGGCCATTCTGGTTAAGCGTTTGGATCAGCAGAATTGCGAAAAATGTTTTGCCTTCTCTACCATTTCTTGGCTTCAAACTCCCATATCTCGCGAACGGATTGACTTAACCCAAAAATTCCTAGTGCATCTGAAAGTAGAAACTCGCCCGATTGCAACGGTACGTGTATTTTTCCCTAGGTCATTCTGGTTAAGCGATTGGAGCAGCAGAATTGTTAAAAATTTTTTGCCTACTCTACCATTTCTTGGCTTCAAACTCCCATATCTGCCGAACGGAATGACCTAACCCAAAAATTCCTATAGCATCTGAAAGTAGAAACTCGCCCGATTACAACGGTATGTGTATTTTTTCCCTAGGCCAATCTGGTTAAGCGATTGGAGCAGCAGAAGTGCGAAAAATTTGTTGTCTTGTCAACCATTTCTTAGCTTCAAAGTCCCATATCTCGCGAACGGATTGACCTAACCCAAAAATTCCTATTGCATTTGAAAGTAGAAACTCGCGCGATTGCAACGGTACGTGTATTTTTCCCTAGGTCATTCTGGTTAAGCGATTGGAGCAGCAGAATTCTTAAATTTTTTTTGCCTTCTCTACCATTTCTTGGCTTCAAACTCCCATATCTCCCGAACGGATTGACCTAACCCAAAAATTCCTATAGCATCCGAAAATAGAAACTCGCCCGATTACAACGGTATGTGTATTTTTTTCCTAGGCCATTCTGTTTAAGCGTTTGGAGCAGCAGAATTGCGAAAAATTTTTTGCCTTCTCAACCATTCCTTGTCTTCCAACTCCCATATCTCACGAACGGATTGACATATCCCAAAAATTCCTATTGCATTTGAAAGTAGACACTCCCCCGATTACAACGGTACGTGTATTTTTCCCCTAGGCCATTCTGGTTAAGCGTTTGGAGCAGCAGAAGTGCGAAAAATTTGTTGTCTTCTCAACCATTTCTTAGCTTCAAAGTCCCATATCTCGCGAACGGATTGACCTAACCCAAAAATTCCTATTGTAACTGAAAGTAGAAACTCGCCCGATTACAACGGTATGTGTATTTTTTCCCTAGGCAATTCTGGTAAAGCGTTTGGGGCAGCAGAAGTGCGAAAAATTTGTCGTCTTCTCAATCATTTCTTGGCTTCAATCTCCCATATCTCCCGAACGGATTGACCTAACCCAAAAATTCCTATTGCATTTGAAAGTAGAATCTCGCCCGATTGCAACGGTACGTGTATTTTTCCCTAGGTCATTCTGGTTAAGCGATTGGAGCAGCAGAATTGTTAAAAATTTTTTGCCTACTCTACCATTTCTTGGCTTCAAACCCCCATATCTGGCGAACGGATTGACCTAACCCAAGAATTCCTATAGCATCTGAAAGTAGAAACTCGCCCGATTACAACGGTATGTGTATTTTTTCCCTAGTCCAATCTGGTTAAGCGATTGGAGCAGCAGAATTGCGAAAAATTTGTTGTCTTCTCAACCATTTCTTGGCTTCAAAGTCCCATATCTTGCGAACGGATTGACCTAACCCAAAAATTCCTATTGCATCTGAAAGTAGAAACTCGCCCGATTACAACGGTATGTGTATTTTTTCCCTAGGCCATTCTGGTTAAGCGTTTGGATCAGCAGAATTGCGAAAAATGTTTTGCCTTCTCTACCATTTCTTGGCTTCAAACTCCCATATCTCGCGAACGGATTGACTTAACCCAAAAATTCCTAGTGCATCTGAAAGTAGAAACTCGCCCGATTACAACGGTATGTGTATTTTTTCCCTACGCCGTTCTGGTTAAGCGTTTGGAGCAGCAGAAGTGCGAAAAACTTGTTGTCGTCTCAACCATTTATTAGCTTCAAAGTCCCATATCTCGCGAACGGATTGACCTAACCCAAAGTTCCTATTGTAACTGAAAGTAGAAACTCGCCCGATTACAACGGTATGTGTATTTTTTCCCTAGGCAATTCTGGTTAAGCGTTTGGAGCAGCAGAAGTGCGAAAAATTTGTTGTCTTCTCAACCATTTCTTGGCTTCAATCTCCCATATCTCCCGAACGGATTGACCTAACCCAAAAATTCCTATTGCATTTGAAAGTAGAAACTCGCCCGATTGCAACGGTACGTGTATTTTTCCCTAGGTTATTCTGGTTAAGCGATTGGAGCAGCAGAATTGTTAAAAATTTTTTGCCTTCTCTACCATTTCTTTGCTTCAAACTCCCATATCTCCCGAACGGATTGACCTAACCCAAAAATTCCTATAGCATCTGAAAATAGAAACTCGCCCGATTACAACGGTATGTGTATTTTTTCCCTAGGCCATTCTGTTTAAGCGTTTGGAGCAGCAGAATTGCGAAAAAATTTTTGCCTTCTCAACCATTCCTTGTCTTCCAACTCCCATATCTCACGAACGGATTGACATAACCCAAAAATTCCTATTGCATTTGAAAGTAGACACTCCCCCGATTACAACGGTACGTGTATTTTTCCCCTAGGCCATTCTGGTTAAGCGATTGGAGCAGCAGAAGTGGGAAAAATTTGTTGTCTTGTCAACCATTTCTTAGCTTCAAAGTCCCATATTTCGCGAACGGATTGACCTAACCCAAAAATTCCTATTGTAACTGAAAGTGGAAACTCGCCCGATTACAACGGTATGTGTATTTTTTCCCTAGGCCATTCTGGTTAAGCGTTTGGAGCAGCAGAAGTGCGAAAAATTTGTTGTCTTGTCAACCATTTCTTAGCTTCAAAGTCCCATATCTCGCGAACGGATTGACCTAACACAAAAATTCCTATTGTGGCTGAAAGTAGAAACTCGCCCGATTACAACGGTATGTGTACTTTTTCCCTAGGCCATTCTGGTTAAGCGTTTGGAGCAGCAGAATTGCGAAAAATTTGTTGTCTTCTCAACCATTTCTTGGCTTCAAAGTCCCATATCTCGCGAACGGATTGACCTAACCCAAAAATTCCTATTGCATCTGAAAGTAGAAACTCGCCCGATTACAACGGTATGTGTATTTTTTCCCTAGGCCATTCTGGTTAAGCGTTTGGATCAGCAGAATTGCGAAAATTTGTATGCCTTCTCAACCATTTCTTAGCTTCAAAGTCCCATATCACGCGAACGGATTGACTTAACCCAAAAATTCCTAGTGCATCTGAAAGTAGAAACTCGCCCGATTGCAATGGTATGTGTATTTTTTCCCTAGGCCATTCTGGTTAAGCGTTTGGAGCAGCAGAAGTGCGAAAAATTTGTTGTCTTCTCAACCATTTCTTGGCTTCAATCTCCCATATCTCCCGAACGGATTGACCTAACCCAAAAATTCCTAGTGCATCTGAAAGTAGAAACTCGCCCGATTGCAACGGTACGTGTATTTTTCCCTAGGTCATTCTGGTTAAGCGATTGGAGCAGCAGAATTGTTAAAAATTTTTTGCCTACTCTACCATTTCTTGGCTTCAAACTCCCATATCTGCCGAACGGAATGACCTAACCCAAAAATTCCTATAGCATCTGAAAGTAGAAACTCGCCCGATTACAACGGTATGTGTATTTTTTCCCTAGGCCAATCTGGTTAAGCGATTGGAGCAGCAGAAGTGCGAAAAATTTGTTGTCTTGTCAACCATTTTTTAGCTTCAAAGTCCCATATCTCGCGAACGGATTGACCTAACCCAAAAATTCCTATTGCATTTGAAAGTAGAAACTCGCGCGATTGCAACGGTACGTGTATTTTTCCCTAGGTCATTCTGGTTAAGCGATTGGAGCAGCAGAATTCTTAAATTTTTTTTGCCTTCTCTACCATTTCTTGGCTTCAAACTCCCATATCTCCCGAACGGATTGACCTAACCCAAAAATTCCTATAGCATCCGAAAATAGAAACTCGCCCGATTACAACGGTATGTGTATTTTTTTCCTAGGCCATTCTGTTTAAGCGTTTGGAGCAGCAGAATTGCGAAAAATTTTTTGCCTTCTCAACCATTCCTTGTCTTCCAACTCCCATATCTCACGAACGGATTGACATATCCCAAAAATTCCTATTGCATTTGAAAGTAGACACTCCCCCGATTACAACGGTACGTGTATTTTTCCCCTAGGCCATTCTGGTTAAGCGTTTGGAGCAGCAGAAGTGCGAAAAATTTGTTGTCTTCTCAACCATTTCTTAGCTTCAAAGTCCCATATCTCGCGAACGGATTGACCTAACCCAAAAATTCCTATTGTAACTGAAAGTAGAAACTCGCCCGATTACAACGGTATGTGTATTTTTTCCCTAGGCCATTCTGGTTAAGCGATTGGAGCAGCAGAAGTGGGAAAAATTTGTTGTCTTGTCAACCATTTCTTAGCTTCAAAGTCCCATATTTCGCGAACGGATTGACCTAACCCAAAAATTCCTATTGTAACTGAAAGTGGAAACTCGCCCGATTACAACGGTATGTGTATTTTTTCCCTAGGCCATTCTGGTTAAGCGTTTGGAGCAGCAGAAGTGCGAAAAATTTGTTGTCTTGTCAACCATTTCTTAGCTTCAAAGTCCCATATCTCGCGAACGGATTGACCTAACACAAAAATTCCTATTGTGGCTGAAAGTAGAAACTCGCCCGATTACAACGGTATGTGTACTTTTTCCCTAGGCCATTCTGGTTAAGCGTTTGGAGCAGCAGAATTGCGAAAAATTTGTTGTCTTCTCAACCATTTCTTGGCTTCAAAGTCCCATATCTCGCGAACGGATTGACCTAACCCAAAAATTCCTATTGCATCTGAAAGTAGAAACTCGCCCGATTACAACGGTATGTGTATTTTTTCCCTAGGCCATTCTGGTTAAGCGTTTGGATCAGCAGAATTGCGAAAATTTGTATGCCTTCTCAACCATTTCTTAGCTTCAAAGTCCCATATCACGCGAACGGATTGACTTAACCCAAATATTCCTAGTGCATCTGAAAGTAGAAACTCGCCCGATTACAATGGTATGTGTATTTTTTCCCTAGGCCATTCTGGTTAAGCGTTTGGAGCAGCAGAAGTGCGAAAAATTTGTTGTCTTCTCAACCATTTCTTGGCTTCAATCTCCCATATCTCCCGAACGGATTGACCTAACCCAAAAATTCCTAGTGCATCTGAAAGTAGAAACTCGCCCGATTGCAACGGTACGTGTATTTTTCCCTAGGTCATTCTGGTTAAGCGATTGGAGCAGCAGAATTGTTAAAAATTTTTTGCCTACTCTACCATTTCTTGGCTTCAAACTCCCATATCTGCCGAACGGAATGACCTAACCCAAAAATTCCTATAGCATCTGAAAGTAGAAACTCGCCCGATTACAACGGTATGTGTATTTTTTCCCTAGGCCAATCTGGTTAAGCGATTGGAGCAGCAGAAGTGCGAAAAATTTGTTGTCTTGTCAACCATTTCTTAGCTTCAAAGTCCCATATCTCGCGAACGGATTGACCTAACCCAAAAATTCCTATTGCATTTGAAAGTAGAAACTCGCGCGATTGCAACGGTACGTGTATTTTTCCCTAGGTCATTCTGGTTAAGCGATTGGAGCAGCAGAATTCTTAAATTTTTTTTGCCTTCTCTACCATTTCTTGGCTTCAAACTCCCATATCTCCCGAACGGATTGACCTAACCCAAAAATTCCTATAGCATCCGAAAATAGAAACTCGCCCGATTACAACGGTATGTGTATTTTTTTCCTAGGCCATTCTGTTTAAGCGTTTGGAGCAGCAGAATTGCGAAAAATTTTTTGCCTTCTCAACCATTCCTTGTCTTCCAACTCCCATATCTCACGAACGGATTGACATATCCCAAAAATTCCTATTGCATTTGAAAGTAGACACTCCCCCGATTACAACGGTACGTGTATTTTTCCCCTAGGCCATTCTGGTTAAGCGTTTGGAGCAGCAGAAGTGCGAAAAATTTGTTGTCTTCTCAACCATTTCTTAGCTTCAAAGTCCCATATCTCGCGAACGGATTGACCTAACCCAAAAATTCCTATTGTAACTGAAAGTAGAAACTCGCCCGATTACAACGGTATGTGTATTTTTTCCCTAGGCAATTCTGGTTAAGCGTTTGGAGCAGCAGAAGTGCGAAAAATTTGTTGTCTTCTCAACCATTTCTTGGCTTCAAAGTCCCATATCTCGCGAACGGATTGACCTAACCCAAAGTTCCTATTGCATCTGAAAGTAGAAACTCGCCCGATTACAACGGTATGTGTATTTTTTCCCTAGGCCATTCTGGTTAAGCGTTTGGATCAGCAGAATTGCGAAAATTTGTATGCCTTCTCAACCATTTCTTAGCTTCAAAGTCCCATATCACGCGAACGGATTGACTTAACCCAAAAATTCCTAGTGCATCTGAAAGTAGAAACTCGCCCGATTACAATGGTATGTGTATTTTTTCCCTAGGCCATTCTGGTTAAGCGTTTGGAGCAGCAGAAGTGCGAAAAATTTGTTGTCTTCTCAACCATTTCTTGGCTTCAATCTCCCATATCTCCCGAACGGATTGACCTAACCCAAAAATTCCTAGTGCATCTGAAAGTAGAAACTCGCCCGATTGCAACGGTACGTGTATTTTTCCCTAGGTCATTCTGGTAAAGCGATTGGAGCAGCAGAATTGTTAAAAATTTTTTGCCTACTCTACCATTTCTTGGCTTCAAACTCCCATATCTGCCGAACGGAATGACCTAACCCAAAAATTCCTATAGCATCTGAAAGTAGAAACTCGCCCGATTACAACGGTATGTGTATTTTTTCCCTAGGCCAATCTGGTTAAGCGATTGGAGCAGCAGAAGTGCGAAAAATTTGTTGTCTTGTCAACCATTTCTTAGCTTCAAAGTCCCATATCTCGCGAACGGATTGACCTAACCCAAAAATTCCTATTGCATTTGAAAGTAGAAACTCGCGCGATTGCAACGGTACGTGTATTTTTCCCTAGGTCATTCTGGTTAAGCGATTGGAGCAGCAGAATTCTTAAATTTTTTTTGCCTTCTCTACCATTTCTTGGCTTCAAACTCCCATATCTCCCGAACGGATTGACCTAACCCAAAAATTCCTATAGCATCCGAAAATAGAAACTCGCCCGATTACAACGGTATGTGTATTTTTTTCCTAGGCCATTCTGTTTAAGCGTTTGGAGCAGCAGAATTGCGAAAAATTTTTTGCCTTCTCAACCATTCCTTGTCTTCCAACTCCCATATCTCACGAACGGATTGACATATCCCAAAAATTCCTATTGCATTTGAAAGTAGACACCCCCCCGATTACAACGGTACGTGTATTTTTCCCCTAGGCCATTCTGGTTAAGCGTTTGGAGCAGCAGAAGTGCGAAAAATTTGTTGTCTTCTCAACCATTTCTTAGCTTCAAAGTCCCATATCTCGCGAACGGATTGACCTAACCCAAAAATTCCTATTGTAACTGAAAGTAGAAACTCGCCCGATTACAACGGTATGTGTATTTTTTCCCTAGGCAATTCTGGTTAAGCGTTTGGAGCAGCAGAAGTGCGAAAAATTTGTTGTCTTGTCAACCATTTCTTAGCTTCAAAGTCCCATATCTCCCGAACGGATTGACCTAACCCAAAAATTCCTATAGCATCTGAAAATAGAAACTCGCCCGATTACAACGGTATGTGTATTTTTTCCCTAGGCCATTCTGTTTAAGCGTTTGGAGCAGCAGAATTGCGAAAAATTTTTTGCCTTCTCAACCATTCCTTGTCTTCCAACTCTCATATCTCACGAACGGATTGACATAACCCAAGAATTCCTATTGCATTTGAAAGTAGACACTCCCCCGATTACAACGGTACGTGTATTTTTCCCCTAGGCCATTCTGGTTAAGCGATTTGAGCAGCAGAAGTGGGAAAAATTTGTTGTCTTGTCAACCATTTCTTAGCTTCAAAGTCCCATATTTCGCGAACGGATTGACCTAACCCAAAAATTCCTATTGTAACTGAAAGTGGAAACTCGCCCGATTACAACGGTATGTGCATTTTTTCCCTAGGCCATTCTGGTTAAGCGTTTGGAGCAGCAGAAGTGCGAAAAATTTGTTGTCCTCTTAACCATTTCTTGGCTTCAAACTCCCATATCTCGCGAACGGATTGACCTAACCCAAAAATTCCAATTGCATCTGAAAGTAGAAACTCGCCCGATTACAAAGGTATGTGTATTTTTTCCCTAGGCCATTCTGGTTAAGCGTCTGGATCAGCAGAATTGCGAAAAATGTTTTGCCTTCCCTACCATTTCTTGGCTTCAAACTCCCATATCTCGCGAACGGATTGATTTAACCCAAAAATTCCTAGTGCATCTGAAAGTAGAAACTCGCCCCATTAAAACGGAATGTGTATTTTTTCCCTAGGCCATTCTGGTTAAGCGTTTGGAGCAGCCGAAGTGCGAAAAATTTGTTGTCTTCTCAACCATTTCTTAGCTTCAAAGTCCCATATCTCGCGAACGGATTGACCTAACCCAAAAATTCCTATTGCATTTGAAAGTAGAAACTCGCCCGATTGCAACGGTACGAGTATTTTTCCCTAGGTCATTCTGGTTAAGCGATTGGAGCAGCAGAATTGTTAAAAATTTTTTGCCTACTCTACCATTTCTTGGCTTCAAACTCCCATATCTGCCGAACGGAATGACCTAACCCAAAAATTCCTATAGCATCTGAAAGTAGAAACTCGCCCGATTACAACGGTATGTGTATTTTTTCCCTAGGCCAATCTGGTTAAGCGATTGGAGCAGCAGAAGTGCGAAAAATTTGTTGTCTTGTCAACCATTTCTTAGCTTCAAAGTCCCATATCTCGCGAACGGATTGACCTAACCCAAAAATTCCTATTGTGGCTGAAAGTAGAAGCTCGCCCGATTACAACGGTATGTGTATTTTTTCCCTAGGCAATTCTGGTTAAGCGTTTGGAGCAGCAGAAGTGCGAAAAATTTGTTGCCTTCTCTACCATTTCTTGGCTTCAATCTCCCATACCTCCCGAACGGATTGACCTAACCCAAAAATTCCTATTGCATTTGAAAGTAGAAACTCGCCCGATTGCAACGGTACGTGTATTTTTCCCCTAGGCCATTCTGGTTAAGCGTTTGGAGCAGCCGAAGTGCGAAAAATTTGTTGTCTTCTCAACCATTTCTTAGCTTCAAAGTCCCATATCTCGCGAACGGATTGACCTAACCCAAAAATTCCTATAGCATCTGAAAGTAGAAACTCGCCCGATTACAACGGTATGTGTATTTTTTCCCTAGGCCATTCTGGTTAAGCGTTTGGATCAGCAGAATTCCGAAAAATGTTCTGCCTTCTCAACCATTTCTTGGTTTCAAACTCCCATATCTCGCGAACGGATTGACCTAACCCCAAAATTCCCGTTGCGTCTGAAAGTAGAAACTCGCCCGATTACAACGGTGTGTGTATTTTTTCCCTAGGCCATTCTGGTTAAGCGTTTGGAGCAGCAGAAGTGCGAAAAATTTGTTGTCTTCTCAACCATTTCTTGGCTTCAATCTCCCAGATCTCCCGAACGGATTGACCTAACCCAAAAATTCCTACTGCATTTGAAAGTAGAAACTCGCCCGATTGCAACGGTACGTGTATTTTTCCCTAGGTCATTCTGGTTAAGCGATTGGAGCAGCAGAATTGTTAAAAATTTTTTGCCTTCTCTACCATTTCTTGGCTTCAAACTCCCATATCTCCCGAACGGATTGACCTAACCCAAAAATTCCTATAGCATCTGAAAATAGAAACTCGCCCGATTACAACGGTATGTGTATTTCTTCCCTAGGCCATTCAGGTTAAGTGTTTGGAGCGGCAGAATTGCGAAAAATTTTTTACCTTCTCAACCATTCCTTGTCTTCAAACTCCCATATCTCACGAACGGATTGAGATAACCCAAAAATTCCTATTGCATATGAAAGTAGACACTCGCCCGATTACAACGGTACGTGTATTTTTCCCCTAGGCGATTCTGGTTAAGCGATTGGAGCAGCAGAAGTGGGAAAAATTTGTTGTCTTGTCAACCATTTCTTAGCTTCAAAGTCCCATATTTCGCGAACGGATTGACCTAACCCAAAAATTCCTATTGTAACTGAAAGTGGAAACTCGCCCGATTACAACGGTATGTGTATTTTTTCCCTAGGCCATTCTGGTTAAGCGTTTGGATCAGCAGAATTGCGAAAAATTGTATGCCTTCGCAACCATTTCTTGGCATCAAACTCCCATATCTCGCGAACGGATTGACCTAACCCAAAAATTCCTGTAGCGTGTGAAAGTAGAAACTCGCCCGATTACAACGGTATGTGTATTTTTTCCCTAGGCCAATCTGGTTAAGCGATTGGAGCAGCAGAATCGCGAAAAATTTGTTGTCTTGTCAACCATTTCTTAGCTTCAAACTCCCATATCTCGCGAACGGATAGACCTAACCCAAAAATTCCTATTGCATCTGAAAGTAGAAACTCGCCCGATTACAACGGTATGTGTACTTTTTCCCTAGACCACTCTGGTTAAGCGTTTGGAGCAGCAGAATTGCGAAAAATTTGTTGTCTTCTCAACCATTTCTTGCCTTCAAAGTCCCATATCTCGCGAAAGGATTGACCTAACCCAAAAATTCCTATTGCATTTGAAAGTAGAAACTCGCCCGATTACAACGGTATTTGTATTTTTTCCCTAGGCCATTCTGGTTAAGCGTTTGGATCAGCAGAATTGCGAAAAATGTTTTGCCTTCTCTACCATTTCTTGGCTTCCAACTCCCATATCTCACGAACGGATTGACATAACCAAAAAATTCCTATTGCATTTGAAAGTAGACACTCCCCCGATTACAACGGTACGTGTATTTTTCCCCTAGGCCATTCTGGTTAAGCGATTGGAGCAGCAGAAGTGGGAAAAATTTGTTGTCTTGTCAACCATTTCTTAGCTTCAAAGTCCCATATTTCGCGAACGGATTGACCTAACCCAAAAATTCCTATTGTAACTGAAAGTGGAAACTCGCCCGATTACAACGGTATGTGTATTTTTTCCCTAGGCCATTCTGGTTAAGCGTTTGGAGCAGCAGAAGTGCGAAAAATTTGTTGTCCTCTTAACCATTTCTTGGCTTCAAACTCCCATATCTCGCGAACGGATTGACCTAACCCAAAAATTCCAATTGCATCTGAAAGTAGACACTCGCCTGATTACAACGGTATGTGTATTTTTTCCCTAGGCCATTCTGGTTAAGTGTTTGGATCAGCAGAATTGCGAAAAATTGTATGCCTTCTCAACCATTTCTTAGCTTCAAAGTCCCATATCACGCGAACGGATTGACTTAACCCAAAAATTCCTAGTGCATCTGAAAGTAGCTCGCCCGATTACAACGGTATGTGTATTTTTCCCTAGGCCATTCTGGTTAAGCGTTTGGATCAGCAGAATTGCGAAAAATTGTATGCCTTCTCAACCATTTCTTGGCTTCAAACTCCCATGTCTCGCGAACGGATTGACCTAACCCAAAAGTTCCTGTTGCGTGTGAAAGTAAAAACTCGCCCGATTACAACGGTATGTGTATTTTTCCCTAAGTCATTCTGGTTAAGCGATTGGAGCAGCAGAATTGTTAAAAATTTTTTGCCTACTCTACCATTTCTTGGCTTCAAACTCCCATATCTCCCGAACGGATTGACCTAACCCAAAAATTCCTGTAGCATCTGAAAGTAGAAACTCGCCCGATTATAACGGTATTTGTATTTTTTCCCTAGGCCAATCTGGTTAAGCGACTGGAGCAGCAGAAGTGCGAAAAATTTGTTGTCTTGTCAACCATTTCTTAGCTTCAAAGTCCCATATCTCGCGAACGGATTGACCTATCCCAAAAATTCCTATAGCATCTGAAAGTAGAGACTCGCCCGATTACAACGGTATGTGTATTTTTTCCCTAGGCCATTCTGGTTAAGCGTTTGGAGCAGCAGAATTGTGAAAAATTTTTTGCCTTCTCTACCATTTCTTGGCTTCAAACTCCCACATCTCGCGAACGGATTGACCTAACCCAAAAATTTCTATTGCATCTGAAAGTAGAAACACGCCCGATTACAACGGTATGTGTATTTTTTCCCTAGGCCATTCTGGTTAAGCGTTTGGAGCAGCAGAATTGCGAAAAATTTTTTGCCTTCTCAAACATTCCTTGTCTTCAAACTCCCATATCTCACGAACGGATTGACCTAACCCAAAAATTCCTATTGCATCTGAAAGTAGAAACTCGCCCGATTACAACGGTATGTGTATTTTTTCCCTAGGCAATTCTGGTTAAGCGTTTGGAGCAGCAGAATTGCGAAAAATTAGTTGTCTTCTCAACCATTTCTTGGCTTCAAACTCCCATATCTCCCGAACGGATTGACCTAACCCAAAAATTCCTATTGCATCTGAAAGTAGAAACTCGCCCGATTACAACGGTATGTGTATTTTTTCCATAGGCCATTCTGGTTAAGCGTTTGGAGCAGCAGAATTGCGAAAAATTTTTTGCCTTCTCTACCATTTCTTGGCTTCAAACTCCCACATCTCGCGAACGGATTGACCTAACCCAAAAATTCCTATTGTAACTGAAAGTAGAAACTCGCCCGATTACAACGGTATGTGTATTTTTTCCCTAGGCCATTCTGGTTAAGCGTTTGGAGCAGCATAATTCCGAAAAATGTTTTGCCTTCTCAACCATTTCTTGGTTTCAAACTCCCATATCTCGCGAACGGATTGACCTAACCCAAAAATTTCTATAGCATCTGAAAGTAGAAACTCGCCCGATTACAACGGTATGTGTATTTTTTCCCTAGGCCAACCTGGTTATGCGATTCGAGCAGCTGAAGTGCGAAAAATTTGTTGTCTTGTCAACCATTTCTTAGGTTCAAAGTCCCATATCTCGCGAATGGATTGACCTAACCCAAAAATTCCTATTGGAACTGAAAGTAGAAACTCGCCCGATTACAACGGTATGTGTATTTTTTCCCTAGGCCAATCTGGTTAAGCGTTTGGAGCAGCAGAATTGCGAAAAATTTTTTGCCTTCTCAACCATTTCTTGGATTCAAACTCCCATATCTCGCGAACGAATTGACCAAACCCAAAAATTCCTGTTGCGTCTGAAAGTAAAAACTCGCCCGATTACAACGGTATGTTTTTTTTTTCCCTAGCCCATTCTGGTTAAGCGTTTGGAGCAGCAGAATTGCGAAAAATTAGTTGTCTTCTCAACCTTTTCTTAGCTTCGAAGTCCCATATCACGCGAACGGATTGACCTAACCCAAAAATTTCTATTGCATCTGAAAGTAGAAACACGCCCGATTACAACGGTATGTGTATTTTTTCCCTAGGCCATTCTGGTTAAGCGTTTGGAGCAGCAGAATTGCGAAAAATTTTTTGCCTCCTCAACCATTCCTTGTCTTCAAACTCCCATATCTCACGAACGGATTGACATAACCCAAAAATTCCTATTGCATTTGGAAGTAGACACTCGCCCGATTACAACGGTACGTGTATTTTTCCCCTAGGCCATTCTGGTTAAGCGATTGGAGCAGCAGAATTGTGAAAAATTGTATGCCTTCGCAACCATTGCTTGGCTTCAAACTCCCATATCTCGCGAACGGATTGACCTAACCCAAAAGTTCCTGTTGCATCTGAAAGTAGAAACTCGCCCGATTAGAACGGTATGTGTATTTTTTCCCTAGCCCATTCTGGTTAAGCGTTTGGCGCAGCAGAATTGCGAAAAATTTTTTGCCTTCGAAACCATTTCTTGGCTTCAAACTCCCATATCTCGCGAACGGATTGACCTAACCCAAAAATTCCTATTGCATCTGAGGGTAGAAACTCGCCCGATTACAGCGGTGTGTGTATTTTTTCCCTAGCTCATTCTGGTTAAGCGTTTGGAGCAGCAGAAGTGCGAAAAATTTGTTGTCTCGTCAACCATTTCTTAGGTTCAAAGTCCCATATCTCGCGAACGGATTGACCTAACCCAAAAATTCCTATTGGAACTGAAAGTAGAAACTCGCCCGATTACAACGGTATGTGTATTTTACCCCTAGGCCATTCTGGTTAAGCGTTTGGAGCAGCAGAATTGCGAAAAATTTTTTGCCTTCTCAACCATTCCTTGTCTTCAAACTCCCATATCTCCCGAACGGATTGACCTAACCCAAAAATTCCTATAGCATCTCAAAGTAGAAACACGCCCGATTACAACGGTATGTGTATTTTTTCCCTAGGCCATTCTGGTTTAGCGTTTGGAGCAGCAGACGTGCGAAAAATTTGTTGTCTTCTCAACCATTTCTTAGCTTCAAAGTCCCATATCTCGCGAAACGATTGACCTAACCCAAAAATTCCTATTGTAACTGAAAGTAGAAACTCGCCCGATTACAACGGTATGTGTATTTTTTCCCTAGGCCATTCTGGTTAAGCGTTTGGAGCAGCAGAAGCGCGAAAAATTTGTTGTCTTCTCAACCATTTCTTGGCTTCAATCTCCCATATCTCCCGAACGGATTGACCTAACCCAAAAATTCCTATTGCATCTGAAAGTAGAAACTCGCCCGATTACAACGGTATGTGTATTTTTTCCCTAGGCCATTCTGGTTGAGCGTTTGGATCAGCAGGATTCCGAAAAATGTTTTGCCTTCTCAACCATTTCTTGGTTTCAAACTCCCGTATCTCGCGAACGGATTGAACTAACCCAAAAATTCCTGTTGCGTCTGAAAGTAGAAACTCGCCCGATTACAACGGTATGTGTATTTTTTCCCTAGGCCATTCTGGTTAAGCGTTTGGAGCAGCAGAATTGCGAAAAATTTTTTGCCTTCTCAACCATTGCTTGGCTTGAAACTCCTATATCTCACGAACGGATTGACCTAACCCAAAAATTCCTATTGCATTTGAAAGTAGAAACTCGCCCGATAGCAGCGGTACGTGTATTTTTCCCTAGGTCATTCTGGTTAAGCGATTGGAGCAGCAGAATTGTTAAAAAATTTTTGCCTACTCTACCATTTCTTGGCTTCAAACTCCCATATCTCCCGAACGGATTGACCTAACCCAAAAATTCCTATAGCATCTGAAAGTAGAAACTCGCCCGATTGCAGCGGTACGTGTATTTTTCCCTAGGTCATTCTGGTTAAGCGATTGGAGCAGCAGAATTGTTAAAAAATTTTTGCCTACTCTACCATTTCTTGGCTTCAAACTCCCATATCTCCCGAACGGATTGACCTAACCCAAAAATTCCTATAGCATCTGAAAGTAGAAACTCGCCCGATTACAACGGTATGTGTATTTTTTCCCTAGGCCATTCTGGTTAAGCGTTTGGAGCAGCAGAATTGCGAAAAATTTTTTGCCTTCTAAACCATTTCTTCGCTTCAAACTACCATATCTCGCGAACGGATTGACCTAACCCAAAAGTCCTATTGCATCTGAAAGTACAAACTCGCCCGCCTACAGCGGTATGTGTATTTTTTCCCTAGGCCATTCGGATTAAGCGATTGGAGCGGCAGAATTGCGAAAAAATGTATGCGTTCGCAACCATTTCTTGGCTTCAAACTCCCATATCTCGCGAACGGATTGACCTAACCCAAAAGTTCCTGTTGCGTGTGAAAGTAGAAACTCGACCGATTACAACGGTATGTGTATTTTTCCCTAGGTCATTCTGGTTAAGCGATTGGAGCAGCTGAATTGTTAAAAATTTTTGCCTACTCTACCATTTCTTGGCTTCAAACTCCCATATCTCACGAACGGATTGACATAACCCAAAAATTCCTATTGCATTTGAAAGTAGACGCTCGCCCGATTACAACGGTACGTGTATTTTTCCCCTAGGCCATTCTGGTTAAGCGATTGGAGCAGCAGAATTGTGAAAAAATGTATGCCTTCGCAAGCATTGCTTGGCTTCAAACTCCCATATCTCGCGAACGGATTGTCCTAACCCAAAAATTCCTGCTGCATCTGAAAGTAGAAACTCGCCCGATTACAACGGTATGTGTATTTTTTCCCTAGGCCATTCTGGTTAAGCGTTTGGATCAGCAGAATTGCGAAAAATTTTATGCCTTCTCAACCATTTCTTGGCTTCAAACTCCCATGTCTCGCGAACGGATTGACCTAACCCAAAAGTTCCTGTTGCGTGTGAAAGTAAAAACTCGCCCGATTACAACGGTATGTGTATTTTTCCCTAAGTCATTCTGGTTAAGCGATTGGAGCAGCAGAATTGTTAAAAATTTTTTGCCTACTCTACCATTTCTTGGCTTCAAACTCCCATATCTCCCGAACGGATTGACCTAACCCAAAAATTCCTGTAGCATCTGAAAGTAGAAACTCGCCCGATTACAACCGTATTTGTATTTTTTCCCTAGGCCAATCTGGTTAAGCGACTGGAGCAGCAGAAGTGCGAAAAATTTGTTGTCTTCTCAACCATTTCTTGGCTTCAATCTCCCATATCTCCCGAACGGATTGACCTAACATAAAAATTCCTATTGCATTTGAAAGTAGAAACTCGCCCGATTGCAGCGGTACGTGTATTTTTCCCTAGGTCATTCTGGTTAAGCGATTGGAGCAGCAGAATTGTTAAAAAATGTTTGCCTACTCTACCATTTCTTGGCTTCAAACTCCCATATCTCCCGAACGGATTGACCTAACCCAAAAATTCCTATAGCATCTGAAAGTAGAGACTCGCCCGATTACAACGGTATGTGTATTTTTTCCCTAGGCCATTCTGGTTAAGCGTTTGGAGCAACAGAATTGTGAAAAATTTTTTGCCTTCTCTACCATTTCTTGGCTTCAATCTCCCATATCTCCCGAACGGATTGACCTAACCCAAAAATTCCTATTGCATCTGAAAGTAGAAACTCGCCCGATTACAACGGTATGTGTATTTTTTCCCTAGGCCATTCTGGTTAAGCGTTTGGAGCAGCAGAATTGCGAAAAATTTTTTGCCTTCTCAACAATTTCTTGGCTTCAAAGTCCCATATCTCGCGAACGGATTGACCTAACCCAAAAATTCCTGTTGCGTCTGAATGTAGAAACTCGCCCGAATACAGCGGTACGTGTATTTTTCCCTAGGTCATTCTGGTTAAGCGATTGGAGCAGCAGAATTGTTAAAAAATTTTTGCCTACTCTACCATTTCTTGGCTTCAAACTCCCATTTCTCCCGAACGGATTGACCTAACCCAAAAATTCCTATAGCATCTGAAAGTAGAGACTCGCCCGATTACAACGGTATGTGTATTTTTTCCCTAGGCCATTCTGGTTAAGCGTTTGGAGCAACAGAATTGTGAAAAATTTTTTGCCTTCTCTACCATTTCTTGGCTTCAAACTCCCACATCTCGTGAACGGATTGACCTAACCCAAAAATTTCTATTGCATCTAAAAGTAGAAACACGCCCGATTACAACGGTATGTGTATTTTTGCCCTAGGCCATTCTGGTTAAGCGTTTGGAGCAGCAGAATTGCGAAAAATTTTTTGCCTTCTCAAACATTCCTTGTCTTCAAACTCCCATATCTCACGAACGGATTGACCTAACCCAAAAATTCCTATTGCATCTGAAAGTAGAAACTCGCCCGATTACAACGGTATGTGTATTTTTTCCCTAGGCAATTCTGGTTAAGCGTTTGGAGCAGCAGAATTGCGAAAAATTGGTTGTCTTCTCAACCATTTCTTGGTTTCAAACTCCCGTATCTCGCGAACGGATTGAACTAACCCAAAAATTCCTGTTGCGTCTGAAAGTAGAAACTCGCCCGATTACAACGGTATGTGTATTTTTTCCCTAGGCCATTCTGGTTAAGCGTTTGGAGCAGCAGAATTGCGAAAAATTTTTTGCCTTCTCAACCATTGCTTGGCTTGAAACTCCTATATCTCACGAACGGATTGACATAACCCAAAAATTCCTATTGCATTTGAAAGTAGAAACTCGCCCGATTGCAGCGGTACGTGTATTTTTCCCTAGGTCATTCTGGTTAAGCGATTGGAGCAGCAGAATTGTTAAAAAATTTTTGCCTACTCTACCATTTCTTGGCTTCAAACTCCCATATCTCCCGAACGGATTGACCTAACCCAAAAATTCCTATAGCATCTGAAAGTAGAAACTCGCCCGATTGCAGCGGTACGTGTATTTTTCCCTAGGTCATTCTGGTTAAGCGATTGGAGCAGCAGAATTGTTAAAAAATTTTTGCCTACTCTACCATTTCTTGGCTTCAAACTCCCATATCTCCCGAACGGATTGACCTAACCCAAAAATTCCTATAGCATCTGAAAGTAGAAACTCGCCCGATTACAACGGTATGTGTATTTTTTCCCTAGGCCATTCTGGTTAAGCGTTTGGAGCAGCAGAATTGCGAAAAATTTTTTGCCTTCTAAACCATTTCTTCGCTTCAAACTACCATATCTCGCGAACGGATTGACCTAACCCAAAAGTCCTATTGCATCTGAAAGTACAAACTCGCCCGCCTACAGCGGTATGTGTATTTTTTCCCTAGGCCATTCGGATTAAGCGATTGGATCAGCAGAATTGCGAAAAAATGTATGCGTTCGCAACCATTTCTTGGCTTCAAACTCCCATATCTCGCGAACGGATTGACCTAACCCAAAAGTTCCTGTTGCGTGTGAAAGTAGAAACTCGACCGATTACAACGGTATGTGTATTTTTCTCTAGGTCATTCTGGTTAAGCGATTGGAGCAGCTGAATTGTTAAAAATTTTTGCCTACTCTACCATTTCTTGGCTTCAAACTCCCATATCTCACGAACGGATTGACATAACCCAAAAATTCCTATTGCATTTGAAAGTAGACGCTCGCCCGATTACAACGGTACGTGTATTTTTCCCCTAGGCCATTCTGGTTAAGCGATTGGAGCAGCAGAATTGTGAAAAAATGTATGCCTTCGCAAGCATTGCTTGGCTTCAAACTCCCATATCTCGCGAACGGATTGTCCTAACCCAAAAATTCCTGCTGCATCTGAAAGTAGAAACTCGCCCGATTACAACGGTATGTGTATTTTTTCCCTAGGCCATTCTGGTTAAGCGTTTGGATCAGCAGAATTGCGAAAAATTTTATGCCTTCTCAACCATTTCTTGGCTTCAAACTCCCATGTCTCGCGAACGGATTGACCTAACCCAAAAGTTCCTGTTGCGTGTGAAAGTAAAAACTCGCCCGATTACAACGGTATGTGTATTTTTCCCTAAGTCATTCTGGTTAAGCGATTGGAGCAGCAGAATTGTTAAAAATTTTTTGCCTACTCTACCATTTCTTGGCTTCAAACTCCCATATCTCCCGAACGGATTGACCTAACCCAAAAATTCCAGTAGCATCTGAAAGTAGAAACTCGCCCGATTACAACCGTATTTGTATTTTTTCCCTAGGCCAATCTGGTTAAGCGACTGGAGCAGCAGAAGTGCGAAAAATTTGTTGTCTTCTCAACCATTTCTTGGCTTCAATCTCCCATATCTCCCGAACGGATTGACCTAACATAAAAATTCCTATTGCATTTGAAAGTAGAAACTCGCCCGATTGCAGCGGTACGTGTATTTTTCCCTAGGTCATTCTGGTTAAGCGATTGGAGCAGCAGAATTGTTAAAAAATGTTTGCCTACTCTACCATTTCTTGGCTTCAAACTCCCATATCTCCCGAACGGATTGACCTAACCCAAAAATTCCTATAGCATCTGAAAGTAGAGACTCGCCCGATTACAACGGTATGTGTATTTTTTCCCTAGGCCATTCTGGTTAAGCGTTTGGAGCAACAGAATTGTGAAAAATTTTTTGCCTTCTCTACCATTTCTTGGCTTCAATCTCCCATATCTCCCGAACGGATTGACCTAACCCAAAAATTCCTATTGCATCTGAAAGTAGAAACTCGCCCGATTACAACGGTATGTGTATTTTTTCCCTAGGCCATTCTGGTTAAGCGTTTGGAGCAGCAGAATTGCGAAAAATTTTTTGCCTTCTCAACAATTTCTTGGCTTCAAAGTCCCATATCTCGCGAACGGATTGACCTAACCCAAAAATTCCTGTTGCGTCTGAATGTAGAAACTCGCCCGAATACAGCGGTACGTGTATTTTTCCCTAGGTCATTCTGGTTAAGCGATTGGAGCAGCAGAATTGTTAAAAAATTTTTGCCTACTCTACCATTTCTTGGCTTCAAACTCCCATTTCTCCCGAACGGATTGACCTAACCCAAAAATTCCTATAGCATCTGAAAGTAGAGACTCGCCCGATTACAACGGTATGTGTATTTTTTCCCTAGGCCATTCTGGTTAAGCGTTTGGAGCAACAGAATTGTGAAAAATTTTTTGCCTTCTTTACCATTTCTTGGCTTCAAACTCCCACATCTCGTGAACGGATTGACCTAACCCAAAAATTTCTATTGCATCTAAAAGTAGAAACACGCCCGATTACAACGGTATGTGTATTTTTGCCCTAGGCCATTCTGGTTAAGCGTTTGGAGCAGCAGAATTGCGAAAAATTTTTTGCCTTCTCAAACATTCCTTGTCTTCAAACTCCCATATCTCACGAACGGATTGACCTAACCCAAAAATTCCTATTGCATCTGAAAGTAGAAACTCGCCCGATTACAACGGTATGTGTATTTTTTCCCTAGGCAATTCTGGTTAAGCGTTTGGAGCAACAGAATTGCGAAAAATTGGTTGTCTTCTCAACCATTTCTTGGCTTCAATCTCCCATATCTCCCGAACGGATTGACCTAACCCAAAAATTCCTATTGCATCTGAAAGTAGAAACTCGCCCGATTACAACGGTATGTGTATTTTTTCCCTAGGCCATTCTGGTTAAGCGTTTGGATCAGCAGAATTGCGAAAAATGTTTTGCCTTCTCTACCATTTCTTGGCCTCAAACTCCCATATCTCGCGAACGGATTGACCTAACCCAAAAATTCCAATTGCATCTGAAAGTAGACACACGCCTGATTACAACGGTATGTGTATTTTTTCCCTAGGCCATTCTGGTTAAGCGTTTGGATCAGCAGAATTGTTAAAAATTTTTTGCCTTCTCTACCATTTCTTGGCTTCAAAGTCCCATATCTCGCGAACGGATGGACCTAACCCAAAAATTCCTGTTGCGTCTGAAAGTAGAAACTCGCCCGAATACAGCGGTGTGTGTATTTTTTCCCTAGGCCATTCTGGTTAAGCGTTTGGAGCAGCAGAATTGCGAAAAATTTGTCGTCTTCTCAACCATTTCTTAGCTTCAAAGTCCCATATCTTGCGAACGGATTGACCTAACCCAAAAATTCCTATAGCATCTCAAAGTAGAAACACGCCCGATTACAACGGTATGTGTATTTTTTCCCTAGGCCATTCTGGTTTAGCGTTTGGAGCAGCAGACGTGCGAAAAATTTGTTGTCTTCTCAACCATTTCTTAGCTTCAAAGTCCCATATCTCGCGAAACGATTGACCTAACCCAAAAATTCCTATTGTAACTGAAAGTAGAAACTCGCCCGATTACAACGGTATGTGTATTTTTTCCCTAGGCAATTATGGTTAAGCGTTTGGAGCAGCAGAATTGCGAAAAATTTGTTGTCTTCTCAACCATTTCTTAGATTCAAAGTCACATATCTCGCGAACGGATTGACCCAACCCAAAAATTCCTATTGCATCTGAAAGTAGAAACTCGCCCGATTACAACGGTATGTGTATTTTTTCCCTAGGCCATTCTGGTTAAGCGTTTGGAGCAGTAGAATTGCGAAAAGTTTGTTGTCTTCTCAACCATTTCTTAGCTTCAAAGTCCCATATCTCGCGAACGGATTGACCCAACCCAAAAATTCCTATTGCATCTGAAAGTAGAAACTCGCCCGATTACAACGGTATGTGTATTTTTTCCCTAGGCCATTCTGTTTAAGCGTTTGGATCAGCAGAATTCCGAAAAATGTTTTACCTTCTCAACCATTTCTTGGTTTCAAACTCCCATATCTCGCGAACGGATTGACCTAAACCAAAAATTCCTATTGTAACTGAAAGTAGAAACTCGCCCGATTACAACGGTATGTGTATTTTTTCCCTAGGCGGTTCTGGTTAAGCGTTTGGAGCAGCAGAATTGCGAAAAATTTGTTGTCTTCTCAACCATTTCTTGGCTTCAAAGTCCCATATCTGCCGAACGGATTGACCTAACCCAAAAATTCCTATAGCATTTGAAAGTAGAGTCTCGCCCGATTCCAACGGTATGTGTATTTTTTCCCTAGCCCATTCTGGTTAAGCGTTTGGAGCAGCAGAATTGCAAAAAATTTGTTGTCTTCTCAACCATTTCTTAGCTTCAAAGTCCCATATCTCGCGAACGGATTGACCTAACCCAAAAATTCCTGGTGCATCTGAAAGTAGAAACTCGCCCGATTACAACGGTATGTGTATTTTGTCCCTAGGCCAATCTGGTTAAGCGTGTGGGGCAGCAGAATTGTGAAAAATTTGTTGTCTTCTCAACCATTTCTTAGCTTCAAAGTCCCATATCTCGCGAACGGATTGACCTAACCCAAAAATTCATATTGTAACGGAAAGTAGAAACTCGCCCGATTACAACGGTATGTGTATTTTTTCCCTAGGCAATTATGGTTAAGCGTTTGGAGCAGCAGAATTGCGAAAAATTTTTTGCCTTCTCAAACATTCCTTGTCTTCAAACTCCCATATCTCACGAACGGATTGACCTAACCCAAAAATTCCTATTGCATCTGAAAGTAGAAACTCGCCCGATTGCAACGGTACGTGTATTTTTCCCTAGGTCATTCTGGTTAAGCGATTGGAGCAGCAGAATTGTTAAAAATTTTTTGCCTACTCTACCATTTCTTGGTTTCAAACTCCCATATCTGCCGAACGGATTGACCTAACCCAAAAATTCCTATAGCATCTGAAAGTAGAAACTCGCCCGATTGCAACGGTACGTGTATTTTTCCCTAGGCCAATCTGGTTAAGCGTTTGGAGCAGCAGAATTGCGAAAAATTTGTTGTCTTCTCAACCATTTCTTAGCTTCAAAGTCCCATATCTCGCGAACGGATTGACCTAACCCAAAAATTCCTATTGCATCTGAAAGTAGAAACTCGCCCGATTACAACGGTATGTGTATTTTGTCCCTAGGCCAATCTGGTTAAGCGTGTGGGGCAGCAGAATTGTGAAAAATTTGTTGTCTTCTCAACCATTTCTTAGCTTCAAAGTCCCATATCTCGCGAACGGATGGACCTAACCCAAAAATTCCTATTGCATCTGAAAGTAGAAACTCGCCCGATTACAACGGTATGTGTATTTTTTCCCTAGGCCATTCTGGTTAAGCGTTTGGATCAGCAGAATTCCGAAAAATGTTTTACCTTCTCAACCATTTCTTGGTTTCAAACTCCCATATCTCGCGAACGGATTGACCTAACCCAAAAATTCCTATTGCATCTGAAAGTAGAAACTCGCCCGATTACAACGGTATGTGTATTTTTTCCCTAGGCCATTCTGGTTAAGCGTTTGGATCAGCAGAATTCCGAAAAATGTTTTACCTTCTCAACCATTTCTTGGTTTCAAACTCCCATATCTCGCGAACGGATTGACCTAACCCAAAAATTCCTATTGTAACTGAAAGTAGAAACTCGCCCGATTACAACGGTATGTGTATTTTTTCCCTAGGCAATTATGGTTAAGCGTTTGGAGCAGCAGAATTGCGAAAAATTTTTTGCCTTCTCAAACATTCCTTGTCTTCAAACTCCCATATCTCACGAACGGATTGACCTAACCCAAAAATTCCTATTGCATCTGAAAGTAGAAACTCGCCCGATTGCAACGGTACGTGTATTTTTCCCTAGGTCATTCTGGTTAAGCGATTGGAGCAGCAGAATTGTTAAAAATTTTTTGCCTACTCTACCATTTCTTGGTTTCAAACTCCCATATCTGCCGAACGGATTGACCTAACCCAAAAATTCCTATAGCATCTGAAAGTAGAAACTCGCCCGATTGCAACGGTACTTGTATTTTTCCCTAGGCCAATCTGGTTAAGCGTTTGGAGCAGCAGAATTGCGAAAAATTTGTTGTCTTCTCAACCATCTCTTAGCTTCAAAGTCCCATATCTCGCGAACGGATTGACCTAACCCAAAAATTCCTATTGCATCTGAAAGTAGAAACTCCCCCGATTACAACGGTATGTGTATTTTTTCCCTAGGCAATTCTGGTTAAGCGTTTGGAGCAGCAGAATTGCGAAAAATTTGTTGTCTTCTCAACCATTTCTTAGCTTCAAAGTCCCATATCTCGCGAACGGATTGACCCAACCCAAAAATTCCTCTTGCATCTGAAAGTAGAAACTCGCCCGATTACAACGGTATGTGTATTTTTTCCCTAGGCCATTCTGGTTAAGCGTTTGGATCAGCAGAATACCGAAAAATGTTTTACCTTCTCAACCATTTCTTGGTTTTAAACTCCCATATCTCGCGAACGGATTGACCTAACCCAAAAATTCCTATTGCAACTGAAAGTAGAAACTCGCCCGATTACAACGGTATGTGTATTTTTTCCCTAGGCGATTCTGGTTAAGCGTTTGGAGCAGCAGAATTGCGAAAAATTTGTTGTCTTCTCAACCTTTTCTTAGCTTCAAAGTCCCATATCTCGCGAATGGATGGAGCTAACCCAAAAATTCCTATTGCATCTGAAAGTAGAAACTCGCCCGATTACAATGGTATGTGCATTTTTTCCCTAGGCCATTCTGGTTAAGCGTTTGTATCAGCAGAATTCCGAAAAATGTTTTACCTTCTCAACCATTTCTTGGTTTCAAACTCCCATATCTCGCGAACGGATTGACCTAACCCAAAAATTCCTATTTCATTTGAAAGTAGAAACTCGCCCGATTGCAACGGCACGTGTATTTTTCCCTAGGTCATTCTGGCTAAGCGATTGGAGCAGCAGAATTGTTAAAAATTTTTTGCCTTCTCTACCATTTCTTGGCTTCAAACTCCCACATCTCGCGAACGGATTGACCTAACCCAAAAATTCCTATAGCATCTGAAAGTAGAGACTCGCCCGATTACAACGGTATGTGTATTTTTTCCCTAGGACATTCTGGTTAAGCGTTTGGAGCAGCAGAATTGTGAAAAATTTTTTGCCTTCTCTACCATTTCTTGGCTTCAAACTCCCACATCTCGCAAACGGATAGACCTCACCCAAAAATTTCTATTGCATCTGAAAGTAGAAACACGCCCGATTACAACGGTATGTGTATTTTTTCCCTAGGCCATTCTGGTTAAGCGTTTGGAGCAGCAGAATTGCGAAAAATTTTTTGCCTTCTCAAACATTCCTTGTCTTCAAACTCCCATATCTCACGAACGGATTGACATAACCCAAAAATTCCTATTGCATTTGAAAGTAGACTCTCGCCCGATTACAACGGTACGTGTATTTTTCCCCTAGGCCATTCTGGTTAAGCGATTGGAGCAGCAGAGTTGTGAAAAGTTGTATGCCTTCGCAACCATTGCTTGGCTTCAAACTCCCATATCTCGCGAACGGATTGACCTAACCCAAAAATTGCTGTTGCATCTGAAAGTAGAAACTCGCCCGATTGCAACGGTACGTGTATTTTTCCCTAGGTCATTCTGGTTAAGCGATTGGAGCAGCAGAATTGTTAAAAATTTTTTGCCTACTCTAACATTTCTTGTTTTCAAACTCCCATATCTGCCGAACGGATTGACCTAACCCAAAAATTCCTATAGCATCTGAAAGTAGATACTCGCCCGATTCCAACGGTATGTGCATTTTTTCCCTAGCCCATTCTGGTTAAGCGTTTGGAGCAGCAGAATTGCGAAAAATTTGTTGTCTTCTCAACCATTTCTTAGCTTCAAAGTCCCATATCTCGCGAACGGATGGACCTAACCCAAAAATTCCTATTGCATCTGAAAGTAGAAACTCGCCCGATTGCAACGGTACGTGTATTTTTCCCTAGGTCATTCTGGTTAAGCGATTGGAGCAGCAGAATTGTTAAAAATTTTTTGCCTACTCTACCAAATCTTGGTTTCAAACTCCCATATCTGCCGAACGGATTGACCTAACCCAAAAATTGCTATAGCATCTGAAAGTAGAAACTCGCCCGATTACAACGGTATGTGTATTTTTTCCCTAGGCCATTCTGGTTAAGCGTTTGGAGCAGCAGAATTGCGAAAAATTTGTTGTCTTCTCAACCATTTCTAAGCTTCAAAGTCCTATATCTCGCGAACGGATTTACCTTACCCAAAAATTCCTAGTGCATCTGAAAGTAGAAACTCGCCCGATTACAACGGTATGTGTATTTTTTCCCTAGGCAAATCTGGTTAAGCGTTTGGAGCAGCAGAATTGCGAAAAATTTGTTGTCTTCTCAACCATTTCTCAGCTTCAAAGTCCCATATCTCGCGAACGGATTTACCTAACCCAAAAATTCCTAGTGCATCTGAAAGTAGAAACTCGCCCGATTACAACGGTGTGTGTATTTTTTCCCTAGGCCATTCTGGTTAAGCGATTGGAGCAGCAGAATTGTTAAAAATTTTTTGCCTACTCTAACATTTCTTGTTTTCAAACTCCCATATCTGCCGAACGGATTGACCTAACCCAAAAATTCCTATAGCATCTGAAAGTAGAAACTCGCCCGATTCCAACGGTATGTGTATTTTTTCCCTAGCCCATTCTGGCTAAGCGTTTGGAGCAGCAGAATTGCGAAAAATTTGTTGTCTTCTCAACCATTTCTTAGCTTCAAAGTCCCATATCTCGCGAACGGATGGAGCTAACCCAAAAATTCCTATTGCATCTGAAAGTAGAAACTCGCCCGATTACAATGGTATGTGCATTTTTTCCCTAGGCCATTCTGGCAAAGCGTTTGGATCAGCAGAATTCCGAAAAATGTTTTACCTTCTCAACCATTTCTTGGTTTCAAACTCCCATATCTCGCGAACGGATTGACCTAACCCAAAAATTCCTATTGTAACTGAAAGTAGAAACTCGCCCGATTACAACGGTATGTGTATTTTTTCCCTAGGCGATTCTGGTTAAGCGTCTGGAGCACCAGAATTGCGAAAAATTTGTTGTCTTCTCAACCATTTCTTGGCTTCAAACTTCCATATCTCGCGAACGGCTTGACCTAACCCAAAAATTCCTGTTGCATCTGAAAGTAGAAACTCGCCCGATTGCAACGGTACGTGTATTTTTCCCTAGGTCATTCTGGTTAAGCGATTGGAGCAGCAGAATTGTTAAAAATTTTTTGCCTACTCTAACATTTCTTGTTTTCAAACTCCCATATCTGCCGAACGCATTGACCTAACCCAAAAATTCCTATAGCATCTGAAAGTAGAAACTCGCCCGATTCCAACGGTATGTGTATTTTTTCCCTAGCCCATTCTGGTTAAGCGTTTGGAGCAGCAGAATTGCGAAAAATTTGTTGTCTTCTCAACCATTTCTTAGCTTCAAAGTCCCATATCTCGCGAACGGATGGACCTAACCCAAAAATTCCTATTGCATCTGAAAGTAGAAACTCGCCCGATTACAATGGTATGTGTATTTTTTCCCTAGGCCATTCTGGTTAAGCGTTTGGATCAGCAGAATTCCGAAAAATGTTTTACCTTCTCAACCATTTCTTGGTTTCAAACTCCCATATCTCACGAACGGATTGACCTAACCCAAAAATTCCTATTGCATCTGAAAGTAGAAACTCGCCCGATTGCAACGGTACGTGTATTTTTCCCTAGGACATTCTGGTTAAGCGATTGGAGCAGCAGAATTGTTAAAAATTTTTTGCCTACTCTACCATATCTTGGTTTCAAACTCCCATATCTGCCGAACGGATTGACCTAACCCAAAAATTCCTATAGCATCTGAAAGTAGAAACCCGCCCGATTCCAACGGTATGTGTATTTTTTCCCTAGCCCATTCTGGCTAAGCGTTTGGAGCAGCAGAATTGCGAAAAATTTGTTGTCTTCTCAACCATTTCTTAGCTTCAAAGTCCCATATCTCGCGAACGGATGGAGCTAACCCAAAAATTCCTATTGCATCTGAAAGTAGAAACTCGCCCGATTACAACGATATGTGTATTTTTTCCCTAGGCCATTCTGGTTAAGCGTTTGGAGCAGCAGAATTGCGAAAAATTTGTTGTCTTCTCAACCATTTCTTAGCTTCAAAGTCCCATATCTCGCGAACGGATTGACCCAACCCAAAAATTCCTATTGCATCTGAAAGTAGAAACTCGCCCGATTACAACGGTATGTGTATTTTTTCCCTAGGCCATTCTGGTTAAGCGTTTGGATCAGCAGAATTCCGAAAAATGTTTTACCTTCTCAACCATTTCTTGGTTTCAAACTCCTATATCTCGCGAACGGATTGACCTAACCCAAAAGTTCCTATTGTAACTGAAAGTAGAAACTCGCCCGATTACAACGGTATGTGTATTTTTTCCCTAGGCAATTCTGGTTAAGCGTTTGGAGCAGCAGAATTGCGAAAAATTTGTTGTCTTCTCAACCATTTCTTGGCTTCAATCTCCCATATCTCCCGAACGGATTGACCTAACCCAAAAATTCCTATTGCATTTGAAAGTAGAAACTCGCCCGATTGCAACGGTACGTGTATTTTTCCCTAGGCCAATCTGGTTAAGCGTTTGGAGCAGCAGAATTGCGAAAAATTTGTTGTCTTGTCAACCATTTCTTAGCTTCAAAGTCCCACATCTCGCGAACGGATTGACCTAACCCAAAAATTCCTATTGTGGCTGAAAGTAGAAACTCGCCCGATTACAACGGTAATTGTATTTTTTCCCTAGGCCATTCTGGTTAAGCGTTTGAAGCAGCAGAATTGCGAAAAATTTTTTGCCTTCTCAACCATTTCTTGGCTTCAAACTGCCATATCTCGCGAACGGATAGACCTAACCCAAAAATTCTTATTGCAGTTGAAAGTAGAAGCTCGCCCGATTGCAACGGTATGTGTATTTTTCCCCAAGCCCATTCTGGTTAAGCGTTTGGAGCAGCAGAATTGCGAAAAATTATATCCCTTCTCAACCATTTCTTGGCTTCAAACTCCCATGTCTCGCGAACGGATTGACCTAACCCAAAAGTTCCTGTTGCGTGTGAAAGTAAAAACTCGCCCGATTACAACGGTATGTGTATTTTTTCCCTAGGCCAATCTGGTTAAGCATTTGGAGCAGCAGAATTGCGAAAAATTTGTTGTCTTCTCAACCATTTCTTGGCTTCAAACTCCCATATCTCCCGAACGGATTGACCTAACCCAAGAATTCCTATTGCATTTGAAAGTAGAAACTCGCCCGATTACAATGGTGTGTGTATTTTTTCCCTAGGCCATTCTGGTTAAGCGTTTGGAGCAGCAGAATTGCGAAAAATTTGTTGTCTTGTCAACCATTTCTTAGGTTCAAAGTCCCATATCTCGCGAACGGATTGACCTAGCCCAAAAATTCCTATTGGAACTGAAAGTAGAATCTTGCCCGATTACAACGGTATGTGTATTTTTCCCCTAGGCCATTCTGGTTAAGCGTTTGGAGCAGCAGAATTGCGAAAAATTTTTTGCCTTCTCAACCATTTCTTGGCTTCAATCTCCCGTATCTCGCGAACGAATTGACCTAACCCAAAAATTCCTGTTGTGTTTGAAAGTAGAAACTAGCCCGATTACAGCGTTGTGTGTATTTTTCCCCTAGTCCATTCTGGTTAAGCGTTTGGAGCAGCAGAATTGCGAAAAATTTTTTGCCTTCTCAACCATTTCTTGGCTTCAAACTCCCATGTCTCGCGAACGGATTGACCTAACCCAAAGGTTCCTGTTGCGTGTGAAAGTAAAAACTCGCCCAATTACAACGGTATGTGTATTTTTTCCCTAGGCCAATCTGGTTAAGCGTTTGGAGCAGCAGAATTGCGAAAAATTTTTTGCCTTCTCAACCATTTCTTGGCTTCAAAGTCCCATATCTCGCGAACGGACTGACCTAACCCAAAAATTCCTGTTGCGTATGAAAGTAGAAACTCGCCCGATTACAGCGGTGTGTGTATTTTTTCCCTAGGCCATTCTGGTTACGCGTTTGGAGCAGCAGAAGTGCGAAAAATTTGTTGTCTTGTCAACCATTTCTTAGCTTCAAAGTCCCATATCTCGCGAACGGATTGACCTAAGCCAAGAATTCCTATTGCATCTGAAAGTAAAAACTCGCCCGGTTACAACGGTAAGTGTATTTTTTCCCTAGTCCATTCTGGTTAAGCGTTTGGAGCAGCAGAATTGCGAAAAATTTTTTGCCTTCTCAACCATTTCTTGGCTTCAAACTCCCATGTCTCGCGAACGGATTGACCTAACCCAAAGGTTCCTGTTGCGTGTGAAAGTAAAAACTCGCCCAATTACAACGGTATGTGTATTTTTTCCCTAGGCCAATCTGGTTAAGCGTTTGGAGCAGCAGAATTGCGAAAAATTTGTTGTCTTCTCAACCATTTCTTAGCTTCAAAGTCCCATATCTCGCGAACGGATTGACCTAACCCAAAAATTCCTATTGTAGCTGAAAGTAGAAACTCGCCCGATTACAACGGTATGTGTATTTTCTCCCTATGCCATTCTGGTTAAGTGTTTGGAGCAGCAGAAGTGCGAAAAATTTTTTGCCTTCTCAACCATTTCTTGGCTTCAAAGTCCCATATCTCGCGAACGGATTGACCTAACCCAAAAATTCCTGTTGTGTTTGAAAGTAGAAACTAGCCCGATTACAGCGTTGTGTGTATTTTTTCCCTAGGCCATTCTGGTTAAGCGTTTGGAGCAGCAGAAGTGCGAAAAATTTGTTGTCTTGTCAACCATTTCTTAGGTTCAAAGTCCCATATCTCGCGAACGGATTGACCTAGCCCAAAAATTCCTATTGGAACTGAAAGTAGAAACTCGCCCGATTACAACGGTATGTGTATTTTTTACCTAGGCCATTCTGGTTAAGCGTTTGGAGCAGCAGAAGTGCGAAAAATTTTTTGCCCTCTCAACCATTTCTTGGCTTCAAAGTCCCATATCTCGCGAACGGATTGACCTAACCCAAAAATTCCTGTTGTGTTTGAAAGTAGAAACTAGCCCGATTACAGCGTTGTGTGTATTTTTTCCCTAGGCCATTCTGGTTAAGCGTTTGGAGCAGCAGAAGTGCGAAAAATTTGTTGTCTTGTCAACCATTTCTTAGGTTCAAAGTCCCATATCTCGCGAACGGATTGACCTAGCCCAAAAATTCCTATTGGAACTGAAAGTAGAATCTCGCCCGATTACAACGGTATGTGTATTTTTCCCCTAGGCCATTCTGGTTAAGCGTTTGGAGCAGCAGAATTGCGAAAAATTTTTTGCCTTCTCAACCATTTCTTGGCTTCAATCTCCCATATCTCGCGAACGAATTGACCTAACCCAAAAATTCCTGTTGCGTCTGAAAGTAGGAACTCGCCCGATTACAACGGTATGTGTATTTTTTCCCTAGGCCATTCTGGTTAAGCGTTTGGAGCAGCAGATGTGCGAACAATTTGTTGTCTTCTTAACCATTTCTTGGCTTCAAACTCCCATATCTCCCGAACAGATTGACCTAACCCAAAAATTTCTATTGCATCTGAAAGTAGAAACACGCCCGATTATATCGGTATGTGTATTTTTTCCCTAGGCCATTCTGGTTAAGCGTTTGGAGAAGCAGAATTGCGAAAAATGTTATGCCTTCTCAACCATTCCTTGTCTTCAAACTCCCGTATCTCAAGAACGGGTTGACATAACCCAAAAATTCCTGTTGCATTTGAAAGTAGACTCTCGCCCTATTACGACGGTACGTGTATTTTTCCCTAGGTCATTCTGCTTAAGCGATTGGAGCAGCAGAATTGTTAAAAATTTTTTGCCTAATCTACCATTTCTTGGCTTCAAACTCCCATATCTCCCGAACGGATTGACCTAACCCAAAAATTCCTATAGCATGTGAAAGTAGAAACTCGACCGATTACAACGGTATGTGTATTTTTTCCCTAGGCCAATCTGGTTAAGCGTTTGGAGCAGCAGAAGTGCGAACAATTTGTTGCCTTCTCAACCATTTCTTGGCTTCAAACTCCCATATCTCGCGAACGAATTCACCTAACCCAAAAATTCCTGTTGCGTCTGAAAGTAGAAACTCGCCCGATTACAACGGTATGTGTACTTTTGCCCTAGGCCATTCTGGTTAAGCGTTTGGAGCAGCAGAAGTGCGAACAATTTGTTGTCTTCTTAACCATTTCTTAGCTTCAAACTCCCATATCTCGCGAACGGATTGACCTAACCCAAAAATTCCTGTTGCGTGTGAAAGTAAAAACTCGCCCGATTACAACGGTATGTGTATTTTTTCCCTAGGCCATTCTGGTTAAGCGTTTGGATCAGCAGAATTCCGAAAAATGTTTTACCTTCTCAACCATTTCTTGGTTTCAAACTCCTATATCTCGCGAACGGATTGACCTAACCCAAAAGTTCCTATTGTAACTGAAAGTAGAAACTCGCCCGATTACAACGGTATGTGTATTTTTTCCCTAGGCAATTCTGGTTAAGCGTTTGGAGCAGCAGAATTGCGAAAAATTTGTTGTCTTCTCAACCATTTCTTGGCTTCACTCTCCCATATCTCCCGAACGGATTGACCTAATCCAAAAATTCCTATTGCATTTGAAAGTAGAAACTCGCCCGATTGCAACGGTACGTGTATTTTTCCCTAGGCCAATCTGGTTAAGCGTTTGGAGCAGCAGAATTGCGAAAAATTTGTTGTCTTCTCAACCATTTCTTGGCTTCAAACTCCCATATCTCGCGAACGAATTGACCTAACCCAAAAATTCCTGTTGCGTCTGAAAGTAGAAACTCGCCCGATAACAACGGTATGTGTATTTTTTCCCTAGCCCATTCTGGTTAAGCGTTTGGAGCAGCAGAATTGCGAAAAATTGTATCCCTTCTCAACCATTTCTTGGCTTCAAACTCCCATGTCTCGCGAACGGATTGACATAACCCAAAAGTTCCTGTTGCGTGTGAAAGTAAAAACTCGCCCGATTACAACGGTATGTGTATTTTTTCCCTAGGCCAATCTGGTTAAGCATTTGGAGCAGCAGAATTGCGAAAAATTTGTTGTCTTCTCAACCATTTCTTGGCTTCAAACTCCCATATCTCCCGAACGGATTGACCTAACCCAAGAATTCCTATTGCATTTGAAAGTAGAAACTCGCCCGATTACAATGGTGTGTGTATTTTTTCCCTAGGCCATTCTGGTTAAGCGTTTGGAGCAGCAGAATTGCGAAAAATTTTTTGCCTTCTCAACCATTTCTTGGCTTCAAAGTCCCATATTTCGGGAACGGATTGACCCAACACAAAAATTCCTGTTGCGTCTGAAAGTAGAAACTCGCCCGATTACAGCGGTGTGTGTATTTTTTCCCTAGCCCATTCTGGTTAAGCGTTTGGAGCAGCAGAAGTGCGAAAAATTTTTTGCCTTCTCAACCATTTCTAGGCTTCAAAGTCCCATATCTCGCGAACGGACTGACCTAACCCAAAAATTCCTGTTGTGTTTGAAAGTAGAAACTAGCCCGATTACAGCGTTGTGTGTATTTTTTCCCTAGGCCATTCTGGTTAAGCGTTTGGAGCAGCAGAAGTGCGAAAAATTTGTTGTCTTGTCAACCATTTCTTAGGTTCAAAGTCCCATATCTCGCGAACGGATTGACCTAGCCCAAAAATTCCTATTGGAACTGAAAGTAGAATCTTGCCCGATTACAACGGTATGTGTATTTTTCCCCTAGGCCATTCTGGTTAAGCGTTTGGAGCAGCAGAATTGCGAAAAATTTTTTGCCTTCTCAACCATTTCTTGGCTTCAATCTCCCATATCTCGCGAACGAATTCACCTAACCCAAAAATTCCTGTTGCGTCTGAAAGTAGAAACTCGCCCGATTACAACGGTATGTGTACTTTTTCCCTAGGCCATTCTGGTTAAGCGTTTGGAGCAGCAGAAGTGCGAACAATTTGTTGTCTTCTTAACCATTTCTTAGCTTCAAACTCCCATATCTCGCGAACGGATTGACCTAACCCAAAAATTCCTGTTGCGTGTGAAAGTAAAAACTCGCCCGATTACAACGGTATGTGTATTTTTTCCCTAGCCCATTCTGGTTAAGCGTTTGGAGCAGCAGAATTGCGAAAAATTCGTTGTCTTCTCAACCATTTCTTAGCTTCAAAGTCCCATATCTCGCGAACGGATTGACCTAACCCACAAATTCCTATTGCATCTGAAAGTAGAAACTCGCCCGATTACAACGGTATGTGTATTTTTTCCCTAGGCCATTCTGGTTAAGCGTTTGGATCAGCAGAATTGCGAAAAATTGTATGCCTTCTCAACCATTTCTTGGCTTCAAACTCCCATATCTCGCGAACGGCTTGACCTGACCCAAAAATTCCTGTTGCGTGTGAAAGTAAAAACTCGCCCGATTACAACGGTATGTGTATTTTTTCCCTTGGCCATTCTGGTTAAGCGTTTGGAGTAGCAGAAGTGCGAAAAATTTGTTGTCTTCTCAACCATTTCTTAGCTTCAAAGTCCCATATCTCGCGAACGGATTGACCTAACCCAAAAATTCCTATTGTAGCTGAAAGTAGAAACTCGCCCGATTACAACGGTATGTGTATTTTTTCCATAGGCCATTCTGGTTAAGCGTTTGGAGCAGCAGAAGTGCGAAAAATTTTTTGCCTTCTCAACCATTTCTTGGCTTCAAAGTCCCATATCTCGCGAACGGATTGACCTAACCCAAAAATTCCTGTTGTGTCTGAAAGTAGAAACTAGCCCGATTACAGCGTTGTGTGTATTTTCTCCCTAGGCCATTCTGGTTAAGCGTTTGGAGCAGCAGAAGTGCGAAAAATTTGTTGTCTTGTCAACCATTTCCTAGGTTCAAAGTCCCATATCTCGCGAACGGATTGACCTAGCCCAAAAATTCCTATTGGAACTGAAAGTAGAATCTCGCCCGATTACAACGGTATGTGTATTTTTCCCCTAGGCCATTCTGGTTAAGCGTTTGGAGCAGCAGAATTGCGAAAAATTTTTTGCCTTCTCAACCATTTCTTGGCTTCAAACTCCCATATCTCGCGAACGAATTGACCTAAACCAAAAATTCCTGTTGCGTCTGAAAGTAGGAACTCGCCCGATTACAACGGTATGTGTATTTTTTCCCTAGGCCATTCTGGTTAAGCGTTTGGAGCAGCAGATGTGCGAACAATTTGTTGTCTTCTTAACCATTTCTTAGCTTCAAACTCCCACATCTCGCGAACGGATTGACCTAACCCAAAAATTCCTGTTGCGGGTGAAAGTAAAAACTCGCCCGATTACAACGGTATGTGTATTTTTTCCCTAGCCCATTCTGGTTAAGCGTTTGGATCAGCAGAATTGCGAAAAATTGTATGCCTTCTCAACCATTTCTTGGCTTCAAACTCCCATATCTCCCGAACGGATTGACCTAACCCAAAAATTTCTATTGCATCTGAAAGTAGAAACACGCCCGATTAAATCGGTATGTGTATTTTTTCCCTAGGCCATTCTGGTTAAGCGTTTGGAGAAGCAGAATTGCGAAAAATGTTATGCCTTCTCAACCATTCCTTGTCTTCAAACTCCCGTATCTCACGAACGGGTTGACATAACCCAAAAATTCCTATTGCATTTGAAAGTTGACTCTCGCCCTATTACGACGGTACGTGTATTTTTCCCTAGGTCATTCTGGTTAAGCGATTGGAGCAGCAGAATTGTTAAAAATTTTTTGCCTACTCGACCATTTCTTGGCTTCAAACTCCCATATCTCCCGAACGGATTGACCTAACCCAAAAATTCCTATAGCATGTGAAAGTAGAAACTCGACCGATTACAACGGTATGTGTATTTTTTCCCTAGGCCAATCTGGTTAAGCGTTTGGAGCAGCAGAAGTGCGAACAATTTGTTGCCTTCTCAACCATTTCTTGGCTTCAAACTCCCATATCTCGCGAACGAATTCACCTAACCCAAAAATTCCTGTTGCGTCTGAAAGTAGAAACTCGCCCGATTACAACGGTATGTGTATTTTTTCCCTAGGCCATTCTGGTCAAGCGTTTGGAGCAGCAGAATTGCGAAAAATTTGTTGTCTTCTCAACCATTTCTTAGCCTCAAAGTCCCATATCTCGCGAACGGATTGACCTAACCCAAAAATTCCTATTGCATCTGAAAGTAGAAACTCGCCCGATTACAACGGTATGTGTATTTTTTCCCTAGGCCATTCTGGTTAAGCGTTTGGAGCAGCAGAAGTGCGAAAAATTTGTTGTCTTGTCAACCATTTCTTAGCTTCAAAGTCCCATATCTCGCGAACGGATTGACCTAAGCCAAGAATTCCTATTGCATCTGAAAGTAAAAACTCGCCCGGTTACAACGGTAAGTGTATTTTTTCCCTAGGCCACTCTGGTTAAGCGTTTGGATCAGTAGAATTGCGAAAAATGTTTTGCCTTCTCTACCATTTCTTGGCTTCAAACTCCCATATCTCGCGAATGGATTGACCTAACCCAAAAATTCCAATTGCATCTGAAAGTAGAAACTCGCCCGATTACAACGGTATCTGTATTTTTTCCCTAGGCCATTCTGGTTAAGCGTTTGGATCAGCAGAATTGCGAAAAATTGTATGCCTTCTCAACCATTTCTTGGCTTCAAACTCCCATATCTCGCGAACGGCTTGACCTAACCCAAAAATTCCTGTTGCGTGTGAAAGTAAAAACTCGCCCGATTACAACGGTATGTGTATTTTTTCCCTAGGCCATTCTGGTTAAGCGTTTGGAGCAGCAGAAGTGCGAAAAATTTGTTGTCTTCTCAACCATTTCTTAGCTTCAAAGTCCCATATCTCGCGAACGGATTGACCTAACCCAAGAATTCCTATTGCATCTGAAAGTAAAAACTCGCCCGGTTACAACGGTAAGTGTATTTTTTCCCTAGGCCACTCTGGTTAAGCGTTTGGAGCAGCAGCAGTGCGAAAAATTTGTTGTCTTGTCAACCATTTCTTAGCTTCAAAGTCCCATATCTCGCGAACGGATTGACCTAACCCAAAAATTCCTATTGTAGCTGAAAGTAGAAACTCGCCCGATTGCAACGGTATGTGTATTTTTTCTCTAGGCCATTCTGGTTAAGCGTTTGGAGCAGCAGAAGTGCGAAAAATTTTTTGCCTTCTCAACCATTTCTTGGCTTCAAAGTCCCATATCTCGCGAACGGATTGACCTAACCCAAAAATTCCTGTTGTGTCTGAAAGTAGAAACTAGCCCGATTACAGCGTTGTGTGTATTTTTTCCCTAGGCCATTCTGGTTAAGCGTTTGGAGCAGCAGAAGTGCGAAAAATTTGTTGTCTTGTCAATCATTTCTTAGGTTCAATGTCCCATATCTCGCGAACGGATTGACCTAGCCCAAAAATTCCTATTGGAACTGAAAGTAGAATCTCGCCCGATTACAACGGTATGTGTATTTTTCCCCTAGGCCATTCTGGTTAAGCGTTTGGAGCAGCAGAATTGCGAAAAATTTTTTGCCTTCTCAACCATTTCTTGGCTTCAAACTCCCATATCTCGCGAACGAATTGACCTAACCCAAAAATTCCTGTTGCGTCTGAAAGTAGGAACTCGCCCGATTACAACGGTATGTGTATTTTTTCCCTAGGCCATTCTGGTTAAGCGTTTGGAGCAGCAGATGTGCGAACAATTTGTTGTCTTCTTAACCATTTCTTAGCTTCAAACTCCCATATCTCGCGAACGGATTGACCTAACCCAAAAATTCCTGTTGCGGATGAATGTAAAAACTCGCCCGATTACAACGGTATATGTATTTTTTCCCTAGCCCATTCTGGTTAAGCGTTTGGATCAGCAGAATTGCGAAAAATTGTATGCCTTCTCAACCATTTCTTGGCTTCAAACTCCCATATCTCCCGAACGGATTGACCTAACCCAAAAATTTCTATTGCATCTGAAAGTAGAAACACGCCCGATTAAATCGGTATGTGTATTTTTTCCCTAGGCCATTCTGGTTAAGCGTTTGGAGAAGCAGAATTGCGAAAAATGTTATGCCTTCTCAACCATTCCTTGTCTTCAAACTCCCGTATCTCACGAACGGGTTGACATAACCCAAAAATTCCTATTGCATTTGAAGGTAGACTCTCGCCCTATTACGACGGTACGTGTATTTTTCCCTAGGTCATTCTGGTTAAGCGATTGGAGCAGCAGAATTGTTAAAAATTTTTTGCCTACTCTACCATTTCTTGGCTTCAAACTCCCATATCTCCCGAACGGATTGACCCAACCCAAAAATTCCTATAGCATGTGAAAGTAGAAACTCGACCGATTACAACGGTATGTGTATTTTTTCCCTAGGCCAATCTGGTTAAGCGTTTGGAGCAGCAGAAGTGCGAACAATTTGTTGCCTTCTCAACCATTTCTTGGCTTCAAACTCCCATATCTCGCGAACGAATTCACCTAACCCAAAAATTCCTGTTGCGTCTGAAAGTAGAAACTCGCCCGATTACAACGGTAAGTGTATTTTTTCCCTAGGCCACTCTGGTTAAGCGTTTGGATCAGCAGCAGTGCGAAAAATTTGTTGTCTTGTCAACCATTTCTTAGATTCAAAGTCCCATATCTCGCGAACGGATTGACATAACCCAAAAATTCCTATTGTAGCTGAAAGTAGAAACTCGCCCGATTACAACGGTATGTGTATTTTTTCCCTAGGCCATTCTGGTTAAGCGTTTGGAGCAGCAGAAGTGCGAAAAATTTTTTGCCTTCTCAAACATTTCTTGGCTTCAAAGTCCCATATCTCGCGAACGGATTGACCTAACCCAAAAATTCCTGTTGTGTCTGAAAGTAGAAACTAGCCCGATTACAACGGTATGTGTATTTTTCCCCTAGGCCATTCTGGTTAAGCGTTTGGAGCAGCAGAAGTGCGAAAAATTTGTTGTCTTGTCAACCATTTCTTAGGTTCAATGTCCCATATCTCGCGAACGGATTGACCTAGCCCAAAAATTCCTATTGGAACTGAAAGTAGAATCTCGCCCGATTACAACGGTATGTGTATTTTTCCCCTAGGCCATTCTGGTTAAGCGTTTGGAGCAGCAGAAGTGCGAAAAATTTTTTGCCTTCTCAACCATTTCTTGGCTTCAAAGTCCCATATCTCGCGAACGGATTGACCTAACCCAAAAATTCCTGTTGTGTCTGAAAGTAGAAACTAGCCCGATTACAGCGTTGTGTGTATTTTTTCCCTAGGCCATTCTGGTTATGCGTTTGGAGCAGCAGAAGTGCGAAAAATTTGTTGTCTTGTCAACCATTTCTTAGGTTCAATGTCCCATATCTCGCGAACGGATTGACCTAGCCCAAAAATTCCTATTGGAACTGAAAGTAGAATCTCGCCCGATTACAACGGTATGTGTATTTTTCCCCTAGGCCATTCTGGTTAAGCGTTTGGAGCAGCAGAATTGCGAAAAATTTTTTGCCTTCTCAACCATTTCTTGGCTTCAAACTCCCATATCTCGCGAACGAGTTGACCTAACCCAAAAATTCCTGTTGCGTCTGAAAGTAGGAACTCGCCCGATTACAACGGTATGTGTATTTTTTCCCTAGGCCATTCTGGTTAAGCGTTTGGAGCAGCAGATGTGCGAACAATTTGTTGTCTTCTTAACCATTTCTTAGCTTCAAACTCCCATATCTCGCGAACGGATTGACCTAACCCAAAAATTCCTGTTGCGGGTGAAAGTAAAAACTCGCCCGATTACACCGGTATGTGTATTTTTTCCCTAGGCCATTCTGGTTAAGCGTTTGGAGCAGCAGATGTGCGAACAATTTGTTGTCTTCTTAACCATTTCTTAGTTTCAAACTCCCATATCTCGCGAACGGATTGACCTAACCCAAAAATTCCTGTTGCGGGTGAAAGTAAAAACTCGCCCGATTACAACGGTATGTGTATTTTTTCCCTAGCCCATTCTGGTTAAGCGTTTGGATCAGCAGAATTGCGAAAAATTGTATGCCTTCTCAACCATTTCTTGGCTTCAAACTCCCATATCTCCCGAACGGATTGACCTAACCCAAAAATTCCTACAGCATGTGAAAGTAGAAACTCGACCGATTACAACGGTATGTGTATTTTTTCCCTAGGCCAATCTGGTTAAGCGTTTGGAGCAGCAGAAGTGCGAACAATTTGTTGCCTTCTCAACCATTTCTTGGCTCCAAACTCCCATATCTCGCGAACGAATTCACCTAACCCAAAAATTCCTGTTGCGTCTGAAAGTAGAAACTCGCCCGATTACAACGGTATGTGTACTTTTTCCCTAGGCCATTCTGGTTAAGCGTTTGGAGCAGCAGAAGTGCGAACAATTTGTTGTCTTCTTAACCATTTCTTAGCTTCAAACTCCCATATCTCGCGAACGGATTGACCTAACCCAAAAATTCCTGTTGCGTGTGAAAGTAAAAACTCGCCCGATTACAACGGTATGTGTATTTTTTCCCTAGCCCATTCTGGTTAAGCGTTTGGAGCAGCAGAATTGCGAAAAATTTGTTGTCTTCTCAACCATTTCTTAGCTTCAAAGTCCCATATCTCGCGAACGGATCGACCTAACCCAAAAATTCCTATTGCATCTGAAAGTAGAAACTCGCCCGATTACAACGGTATGTGTATTTTTTCCCTAGACCATTCTGGTCAAGCGTTTGGATCAGCAGAATTGCGAAAAATTGTATGCCTTCTCAACCATTTCTTGGCTTCAAACTCCCATGTCTCGCGAACGGATTGACCTAACCCAAAAGTTCCTGTTGCGTGTGAAAGTAAAAACTCGCCCGATTACAACGGTATGTGTATTTTTTCCCTAGGCCATTCTGGTCAAGCGTTTGGAGCAGCAGAAGTGCGAAAAACTTGTTGTCTTCTCAACCATTTCTTAGCTTCAAAGTCCGATATCTCGCGAACGGATTGACCTAACCCAAAAATTCCTATTGTAGCTGAAAGTAGAAACTCGCCCGATTACAACGGTATGTGTATTTTTTCCCTAGGCCATTCTGGTTAAGCGTTTGGAGCAGCAGAAGTGCGAAAAATATTTTGCCTTCTCAACCATTTCTTGGCTTCAAAGTCCCATATCTCGCGAACGGATTGACCTAACCCAAAAATTCCTGTTGTGTCTGAAAGTAGAAACTCGCCCGATTACAGCGTTGTGTGTATTTTTTCCCTAGGCCATTCTGGTTAAGCGTTTGGAGCAGCAGAAGTGCGAAAAATTTGTTGTCTTGTCAACAATTTCTTAGGTTCAAAGTCCCAGATCTCGCGAACGGATTGACCTAGCCCAAAAATTCCTATTGGAACTGAAAGTACAATCTCGCCCGATTACAACGGTATGTGTATTTTTCCCCTAGGCCATTCTGGTTAAGCGTTTGGAGCAGCAGAATTGCGAAAAATTTTTTGCCTTCTCAACCATTTCTTGGCTTCAAACTCCCATATCTCGCGAACGAATTGACCTAACCCAAAAATTCCTGTTGCGTCTGAAAGTAGAAACTCGCCCGATTACAACGGTATGTGTATTTTTTCCCTAGGCCATTCTGGTTAAGCGTTTGGAGCAGCAGATGTGCGAACAATTTGTTGTCTTCTTAACCATTTCTTAGCTTCAAACTCCCATATCTCGCGAACGGATTGACCTAACCCAAAAATTCCTGTTGCGGGTGAAAGTAAAAACTCGCCCGATTACAACGGTATGTGTATTTTTTCCCTAGGCCATTCTGGTTAAGCGTTTGGAGCAGCAGAAGTGCGAACAATTTGTTGTCTTCTTAACCATTTCTTAGCTTCAAACTCCCATATCTCGCGAACGGATTGACCTAACCCAAAAATTCCTGTTGCGGGTGAAAGTAAAAACTCGCCCGATTACAACGGTATGTGTATTTTTTCCCTAGGCCATTCTGGTTAAGCGTTCGGATCAGCAGAATTGCGAAAAATTGTATGCCTTCTCAACCATTTCTTGGCTTCAGACTCCCATATCTCCCGAACGGATTGACCTAACCCAAAAATTTCTATTGCATCTGAAAGTAGAAACACGCCCGATTAAATCGGTATGTGTATTTTTTCCCTAGGCCACTCTGGTTAAGCGTTTGGATCAGTAGAATTTGCGAAAAATTTTATGCCTTCTCAACCATTCCTTGTCTTCAAACTCCCGTATCTCACGAACGGGTTGGCATAACCCAAAATTTTTATTGCATTTGAAAGTAGACTCTCGCCCGATTACGACGGTACGTGTATTTTTCCCTAGGTCATTCTGGTTAAGCGATTGGAGCAGCAGAATTGTTAAAAATTTTTTGCCTACTCTACCATTTCTTGGCTTCAAACTCCCATATCTCCCGAACGGATTGACCTAACCCAAAAATTGCTATTGCATTTGAAAGTAGAAACTCGCCCGATTACAACGGTATGTGTATTTTTTCCCTAGGCCATTCTGGTCAAGCGTTTGGATCAGCAGAATTGCGAAAAATTGTATGCCTTCTCAACCATTTCTTGGCTTCAAACTCCCATGTCTCGCGAACGGATTGACCTAACCCAAAAGTTCCTGTTGCGTGTGAAAGTAAAAACTCGCCCGATTACAACGGTATGTGTATTCTTTCCTAGGCCAATCTGGTTATGCGTTTGGAGCAGCAGAATTGCGAAAAATTTGGTGCCTTCTCAACCATTTCTTGGCTTCAAACTCCCATATCTCCCGAACGGATTGACCTATCCCAAAAATTCCTATTGCATTTGAAAGTAGAAACTCGCCCGATTACAATGGTATGTGTATTTTTTCCCTAGGCCATTCTGGTTAAGCGTTTGGAGCAGCAGAATTGCGAAAAATTTGTTGCCTTCTCAACCATTTCTTGGCTTCAAAGTCCCATATCTCGCGAACGGATTGACCTAACCCAAAAATTCCTGTTGCGTCTGAAAGTAGAAACTCGCCCGATTACAGCGTTGTGTGTATTTTTTCCCTAGGCCATTCTGGTTAAGCGATTGGAGCAGCAGAAGTGCGAAAAATTTGTTGTCTTCTTAACCATTTCTTAGCTTCAAACTCCCATATCTAGCGAACGGATTGACTTAACCCAAAAATTCCTGTTGCGGGTGAAAGTAAAAACTCGCCCCATTACAACGGTATGTGTATTTTTTCCCTAGCCCATTCTGGTTAAGCGTTTGGAGCAGCAGAATTGCAAAAAATTTGTTGTCTTCTCAACCATTTCTTAGCTTCAAAGTCCCATATCTCGCGAACGGATTGACCTAACCCAAAAATTCCTATTGCATCTGAAAGTAGAAACTCGCCCGATTACGACGGTACGTGTGTTTTTCCCTAGGTCATTCTGGTTAAGCGATTGGAGCAGCAGAATTGTTAAAAATTTTTTGCCTACTCTACCATTTCTCGGCTTCAAACTCCCATATCTCCCGAACGGATTGACCTAACCCAAAAATTCCTATTGCATTTGAAAGTAGAAACTCGCCCGATTACAATGGTATGTGTATTTTTTCCCTAGGCCATTCTGGTTAAGCGTTTGGAGCAGCAGAATTGCGAAAAATTTGTTGCCTTCTCAACCATTTCTTGGCTTCAAAGTCCCATATCTGGCGAACGGATTGACTTAACCCAAAAATTCCTGTTGCGTCTGAAAGTAGAAACTCGCCCGATTACAGCATTGTGTGTATTTTTTCCCTAGGCCATTCTGGTTAAGCGTTTGGAGCAGCAGAAGTGCGAAAAATTTGTTGTCTTCTCAACCATTTCTTAGCTTCAAAGTCCCATATCTCGCGAACGGTTTGACCTAACCCAAAAATTCCTATTGTAGCTGAAAGTAGAAGCTCGCCCGATTACAACAGTATGTGTATTTTTTCCCTAGGCCATTCTGGTTAAGCGTTTGGAGCAGCAGAAGTGCGAAAAATTTTTTGCCTTCTCAACCAATTCTTGGCTTCAAAGTCCCATATCTCGCGAACGGATTGACCTAACCCAAAAATTCCTGTTGCGTCTGAATGTAGAAACTCGCCCGATTACGGCGTTGTGTGTATTTTTTCCCTAGGCCATTCTGGTTAAGCGTTTGGAGCAGCAGAAGTGCGAAAAATTTGTTGTCTTGTCAAACATTTCTTAGGTTCAAAGTCCCATATCTCGCGAACGGATTGACCTAACCCAAAAATTCCTATTGGAACTGAAAGTAGAATCTCGCCCGATTACAACAGTATGTGTATTTTTCCCCTAGGCCATTCTGGTTAAGCGTTTGGAGCAGCAGAATTGCGAAAAATTTTTCGCCTTCTCAACCATCTCTTGGCTTCAAACTCCCATATCTCGCGAACGGATTGACCTAACCCAAAAATTCCTATTGCATCTGAAAGTAGAAACTCGTCCGATTACAACGGTATGTGTATTTTTTCCCTAGGCCATTCTGGTCAAGCGTTTGGATCAGCAGAATTGCGAAAAATTGTATGCCTTCTCAACCATTTCTTGGCTTCAAACTCCCATGTCTCGCGAACGGTTTGACCTAACCCAAAAGTTCCTGTTGCGTGTGAAAGTAAAAACTCGCCCGATTACAACGGTATGTGTATTTTTTCCTAGGCCAATCTGGTTATGCGTTTGGAGCAGCAGAATTGCGAAAAATTTGGTGCCTTCTCAACCATTTCTTGGCTTCAAACTCCCATATCTCCCGAACGGATTGACCTAACCCAAAAATTCCTATTGCATTTGAAAGTAGAAACTCGCCCGATTACAATGGTATGTGTATTTTTTCCCTAGGCCATTCTGGTTAAGCGTTTGGAGCAGCAGAATTGCGAAAAATTTGTTGCCTTCTCAACCATTTCTTGGCTTCAAAGTCCCATATCTCGCGAACGGATTGACCTAACCCAAAAATTCCTGTTGCGTCTGAAAGTAGAAACTCGCCCGATTACAGCGTTGTGTGTATTTTTTCCCTAGGCCATTCTGGTTAAGCGATTGGAGCAGCAGAAGTGCGAAAAATTTGTTGTCTTCTTAACCATTTCTTAGCTTCAAACTCCCATATCTAGCGAACGGATTGACTTAACCCAAAAATTCCTGTTGCGGGTGAAAGTAAAAACTCGCCCCGTTACAACGGTATGTGTATTTTTTCCCTAGCCCATTCTGGTTAAGCGTTTGGAGCAGCAGAATTGCAAAAAATTTGTTGTCTTCTCAACCATTTCTTAGCTTCAAAGTCCCATATCTCGCGAACGGATTGACCTAACCCAAAAATTCCTATTGCATCTGAAAGTAGAAACTCGCCCGATTACGACGGTACGTGTGTTTTTCCGTAGGTCATTCTGGTTAAGCGATTGGAGCAGCAGAATTGTTAAAAATTTTTTGCCTACTCTACCATTTCTCGGTTTCAAACTCCCATATCTCCCGAACGGATTGACCTAACCCAAAAATTCCTATTGCATTTGAAAGTAGAAACTCGCCCGATTACAATGGTATGTGTATTTTTTCCCTAGGCCATTCTGGTTAAGCGTTTGGAGCAGCAGAATTGCGAAAAATTTGTTGCCTTCTCAACCATTTCTTGGCTTCAAAGTCTCATATCTCGCGAACGGATTGACTTAACCCAAAAATTCCTGTTGCGTCTGAAAGTAGAAACTCGCCCGATTACAGCATTGTGTGTATTTTTTCCCTAGGCCATTCTGGTTAAGCGTTTGGAGCAGCAGAAGTGCGAAAAATTTGTTGTCTTCTCAACCATTTCTTAGCTTCAAAGTCCCATATCTCGCGAACGGTTTGACCTAACCCAAAAATTCCTATTGTAGCTGAAAGTAGAAGCTCGCCCGATTACAACAGTATGTGTTTTTTTTCCCTAGGCCATTCTGGTTAAGCGTTTGGAGCAGCAGAAGTGCGAAAAATTTTTTGCCTTCTCAACCAATTCTTGGCTTCAAAGTCCCATATCTCGCGAACGGATTGACCTAACCCAAAAATTCCTGTTGCGTCTGAATGTAGAAACTCGCCCGATTACGGCGTTGTGTGTATTTTTTCCCTAGGCCATTCTGGTTAAGCGTTTGGAGCAGCAGAAGTGCGAAAAATTTGTTGTCTTGTCAACCATTTCTTAGGTTCAAAGTCCCATATCTCGCGAACGGATTGACCTAACCCAAAAATTCCTATTGGAACTGAAAGTAGAATCTCGCCCGATTACAACGGTATTTGTATTTTTCCCCTAGGCCATTCTGGTTAAGCGTTTGGAGCAGCAGAATTGCGAAAATTTTTTGCCTTCTCAACCATTTCTTGGCTTCAAACTCCCATATCTGGCGAACGAATTCACCTAACCCAAAAATTCCTGTTGCGTCTGAAAGTAGAAACTCGCCCGATTACAACGGTATGTGCATTTTTTCCCTAGGCCATTCTGGATAAACGTTTGGAGCAGCAGATGTGCGAACAATTTGTTGTCTTCTTAACCATTTCTTAGCTTCAAACTCCCATATCTCGCGAACGGATTGACCTAACCCAAAAATTCCTGTTGCGGGTGAAACTAAAAACTCGCCCGATTACAACGGTATGTGTATTTTTTCCCTAGCCCATTCTGGTTAAGCGTTTGGAGCAGCAGAATTTTGAAAAATTTGTTGTCTTCTCAACCATTTCTTGGCTTCAAACTCCCATATCTCCCGAACGGATTGACCTAACCCAAATATTCCTATTGCATTTGAAAGTAGAAACTCCCCCGATTACAATGGTAAGTGTATTTTTTCCCTAGGCCATTCTGGTTAAGCGTTTGGAGCAGCAGAATTGCGAAAAATTTGTTGCCTTCTCAACCATTTCTTGGCTTCAAAGTCCCATATCTCGCGAACGGATTGACCTAACCCAAAAATTCTTGTTGCGTCTGAAAGTAGAAACTCGCCCGATTACAACGGTATGTGCATTTTTTCCCTAGGCCATTCTGGATAAACGTTTGGAGCAGCAGATGTGCGAACAATTTGTTGTCTTCTTAACCATTTCTTAGCTTCAAACTCCCATATCTCGCGAACGGATTGACCTAACCCAAAAATTCCTGTTGCGGGTGAAAGTAAAAACTCGCCCGATTACACCGGTATGTGTATTTTTTCCCTAGGCCATTCTGGTTAAGCGTTTGGAGCAGCAGATGTGCGAACAATTTGTTGTCTTCTTAACCATTTCTTAGTTTCAAACTCCCATATCTCGCGAACGGATTGACCTAACCCAAAAATTCCTGTTGCGGGTGAAAGTAAAAACTCGCCCGATTACAACGGTATGTGTATTTTTTCCCTAGCCCATTCTGGTTAAGCGTTTGGATCAGCAGAATTGCGAAAAATTGTATGCCTTCTCAACCATTTCTTGGCTTCAAACTCCCATATCTCCCGAACGGATTGACCTAACCCAAAAATTTCTATTGCATCTGAAAGTAGAAACACGCCCGATTAAATCGGTATGTGTATTTTTTCCCTAGGCCATTCTGGTTAAGCGTTTGGAGAAGCAGAATTGCGAAAAATGTTATGCCTTCTCAACCATTCCTTGTCTTCAAACTCCCGTATCTCACGAACGGGTTGACATAACCCAAAAATTCCTATTGCATTTGAAAGTAGACTCTCGCCCTATTACGACGGTACGTGTATTGTTCCCTAGGTCATTCTGGTTAAGCGATTGGAGCAGCAGAATTGTTAAAAATTTTTTGCCTACTCTACCATTTCTTGGCTTCAAACTCCCATATCTCACGAACGGATTGACCTAACCCAAAAATTCCTACAGCATGTGAAAGTAGAAACTCGACCGATTACAACGGTATGTGTATTTTTTCCCTAGGCCAATCTGGTTAAGCGTTTGGAGCAGCAGAAGTGCGAACAATTTGTTGCCTTCTCAACCATTTCTTGGCTCCAAACTCCCATATGTCGCGAACGAATTCACCTAACCCAAAAATTCCTGTTGCGTCTGAAAGTAGAAACTCGCCCGATTACAACGGTATGTGTATTTTTTCCCTAGGCCATTCTGGTTAAGCGTTTGGAGCAGCAGATGTGCGAACAATTTGTTGTCTTCTTAACCATTTCTTAGCTTCAAACTCCCATATCTCGCGAACGGATTGACCTAACCCAAAAATTCCTGTTGCGGGTGAAAGTAAAAACTCGCCCGATTACAACGGTATGTGTATTTTTTCCCTAGCCCATTCTGGTTAAGCGTTTGGAGCAGCAGAATTGCGAAAAATTTGTTGTCTTCTCAACCATTTCTTAGCCTCAAAGTCCCATATCTCGCGAACGGATTGACCTAACCCAAAAATTCCTATTGCATCTGAAAGTAGGAACTCGCCCGATTACAACGGTATGTGTATTTTTTCCCTAGGCCATTCTGGTTAAGCGTTCGGATCAGCAGAATTGCGAAAAATTGTATGCCTTCTCAACCATTTCTTGGCTTCAGACTCCCATATCTCCCGAACGGATTGACCTAACCCAAAAATTTCTATTGCATCTGAAAGTAGAAACACGCCCGATTAAATCGGTATGTGTATTTTTTCCCTAGGCCACTCTGGTTAAGCGTTTGGATCAGTAGAATTTGCGAAAAATTTTATGCCTTCTCAACCATTCCTTGTCTTCAAACTCCCGTATCTCACGAACGGGTTGGCATAACCCAAAATTTTTATTGCATTTGAAAGTAGACTCTCGCCCGATTACGACGGTACGTGTATTTTTCCCTAGGTCATTCTGGTTAAGCGATTGGAGCAGCAGAATTGTTAAAAATTTTTTGCCTACTCTACCATTTCTTGGCTTCAAACTCCCATATCTCCCGAACGGATTGACCTAACCCAAAAATTGCTATTGCATTTGAAAGTAGAAACTCGCCCGATTACAGCGTTGTGTGTATTTTTTCCCTAGGCCATTCTGGTTAAGCGTTTGGAGCAGCAGAAGTGCGAAAAATTTGTTGTCTTGTCAACCATTTCTTAGGTTCAAAGTCCCATATCTCGCGAACGGATTGACCTAACCCAAAAATTCCTATTGGAACTGAAAGTAGAATCTCGCCCGATTACAACAGTATGTGTATTTTTCCCCTAGGCCATTCTGGTTAAGCGTTTGGAGCAGCAGAATTGCGAAAAATTTTTCGCCTTCTCAACCATCTCTTGGCTTCAAACTCCCATATCTCGCGAACGGATTGACCTAACCCAAAAATTCCTATTGCATCTGAAAGTAGAAACTCGTCCGATTACAACGGTATGTGTATTTTTTCCCTAGGCCATTCTGGTCAAGCGTTTGGATCAGCAGAATTGCGAAAAATTGTATGCCTTCTCAACCATTTCTTGGCTTCAAACTCCCATGTCTCGCGAACGGATTGACCTAACCCAAAAGTTCCTGTTGCGTGTGAAAGTAAAAACTCGCCCGATTACAACGGTATGTGTATTTTTTCCTAGGCCAATCTGGTTATGCGTTTGGAGCAGCAGAATTGCGAAAAATTTGGTGCCTTCTCAACCATTTCTTGGCTTCAAACTCCCATATCTCCCGAACGGATTGACCTAACCCAAAAATTCCTATTGCATTTGAAAGTAGAAACTCGCCCGATTACAATGGTATGTGTATTTTTTCCCTAGGCCATTCTGGTTAAGTGTTTGGAGCAGCAGAATTGCGAAAAATTTGTTGCCTTCTCAACCATTTCTTGGCTTCAAAGTCCCATATCTCGCGAACGGATTGACCTAACCCAAAAATTCCTGTTGCGTCTGAAAGTAGAAACTCGCCCGATTACAGCGTTGTGTGTATTTTTTCCCTAGGCCATTCTGGTTAAGCGATTGGAGCAGCAGAAGTGCGAAAAATTTGTTGTCTTCTTAACCATTTCTTAGCTTCAAACTCCCATATCTAGCGAACGGATTGACTTAACCCAAAAATTCCTGTTGCGGGTGAAAGTAAAAACTCGCCCCATTACAACGGTATGTGTATTTTTTCCCTAGCCCATTCTGGTTAAGCGTTTGGAGCAGCAGAATTGCAAAAAATTTGTTGTCTTCTCAACCATTTCTTAGCTTCAAAGTCCCATATCTCGCGAACGGATTGACCTAACCCAAAAATTCCTATTGCATCTGAAAGTAGAAACTCGCCCGATTACGACGGTACGTGTGTTTTTCCCTAGGTCATTCTGGTTAAGCGATTGGAGCAGCAGAATTGTTAAAAATTTTTTGCCTACTCTACCATTTCTCGGCTTCAAACTCCCATATCTCCCGAACGGATTGACCTAACCCAAAAATTCCTATTGCATTTGAAAGTAGAAACTCGCCCGATTACAATGGTATGTGTATTTTTTCCCTAGGCCATTCTGGTTAAGCGTTTGGAGCAGCAGAATTGCGAAAAATTTGTTGCCTTCTCAACCATTTCTTGGCTTCAAAGTCCCATATCTCGCGAACGGATTGACTTAACCCAAAAATTCCTGTTGCGTCTGAAAGTAGAAACTCGCCCGATTACAGCATTGTGTGTATTTTTTCCCTAGGCCATTCTGGTTAAGCGTTTGGAGCAGCAGAAGTGCGAAAAATTTGTTGTCTTCTCAACCATTTCTTAGCTTCAAAGTCCCATATCTCGCGAACGGTTTGACCTAACCCAAAAATTCCTATTGTAGCTGAAAGTAGAAGCTCGCCCGATTACAACAGTATGTGTATTTTTTCCCTAGGCCATTCTGGTTAAGCGTTTGGAGCAGCAGAAGTGCGAAAAATTTTTTGCCTTCTCAACCAATTCTTGGCTTCAAAGTCCCATATCTCGCGAACGGATTGACCTAACCCAAAAATTCCTGTTGCGTCTGAATGTAGAAACTCGCCCGATTACGGCGTTGTGTGTATTTTTTCCCTAGGCCATTCTAGTTAAGCGTTTGGAGCAGCAGAAGTGCGAAAAATTTGTTGTCTTGTCAACCATTTCTTAGGTTCAAAGTCCCATATCTCGCGAACGGATTGACCTAACCCAAAAATTCCTATTGGAACTGAAAGTAGAATCTCGCCCGATTACAACGGTATTTGTATTTTTCCCCTAGGCCATTCTGGTTAAGCGTTTGGAGCAGCAGAATTGCGAAAATTTTTTGCCTTCTCAACCATTTCTTGGCTTCAAACTCCCATATCTGGCGAACGAATTCACCTAACCCAAAAATTCCTGTTGCGTCTGAAAGTAGAAACTCGCCCGATTACAACGGTATGTGCATTTTTTCCCTAGGCCATTCTGGATAAACGTTTGGAGCAGCAGATGTGCGAACAATTTGTTGTCTTCTTAACCATTTCTTAGCTTCAAACTCCCATATCTCGCGAACGGATTGACCTAACCCAAAAATTCCTGTTGCGGGTGAAACTAAAAACTCGCCCGATTACAACGGTATGTGTATTTTTTCCCTAGCCCATTCTGGTTAAGCGTTTGGAGCAGCAGAATTTTGAAAAATTTGTTGTCTTCTCAACCATTTCTTGGCTTCAAACTCCCATATCTCCCGAACGGATTGACCTAACCCAAAAATTCCTATTGCATTTGAAAGTAGAAACTCCCCCGATTACAATGGTAAGCGTATTTTTTCCCTAGGCCATTCTGGTTAAGCGTTTGGAGCAGCAGAATTGCGAAAAATTTGTTGCCTTCTCAACCATTTCTTGGCTTCAAAGTCCCATATCTCGCGAACGGATTGACCTAACCCAAAAATTCTTGTTGCGTCTGAAAGTAGAAACTCGCCCGATTACAGCGTTGTGTGTATTTTTTCCCTAGGCCATTCTGGTTAAGCGTTTGGAGCAGCAGATGTGCGAACAATTTGTTGTCTTCTTAACCATTTCTTAGCTTCAAACTCCCATATCTCGCGAACGGATTGACCTAACCCAAAAATTCCTGTTGCGGGTGAAAGTAAAAACTCGCCCGATTACACCGGTATGTGTATTTTTTCCCTAGGCCATTCTGGTTAAGCGTTTGGAGCAGCAGATGTGCGAACAATTTGTTGTCTTCTTAACCATTTCTTAGTTTCAAACTCCCATATCTCGCGAACGGATTGACCTAACCCAAAAATTCCTGTTGCGGGTGAAAGTAAAAACTCGCCCGATTACAACGGTATGTGTATTTTTTCCCTAGCCCATTCTGGTTAAGCGTTTGGATCAGCAGAATTGCGAAAAATTGTATGCCTTCTCAACCATTTCTTGGCTTCAAACTCCCATATCTCCCGAACGGATTGACCTAACCCAAAAATTTCTATTGCATCTGAAAGTAGAAACACGCCCGATTAAATCGGTATGTGTATTTTTTCCCTACGCAATTCTGGTTAAGCGTTTGGAGAAGCAGAATTGCGAAAAATGTTATGCCTTCTCAACCATTCCTTGTCTTCAAACTCCCGTATCTCACGAACGGGTTGACATAACCCAAAAATTCCTATTGCATTTGAAAGTAGACTCTCGCCCTATTACGACGGTACGTGTATTGTTCCCTAGGTCATTCTGGTTAAGCGATTGGAGCAGCAGAATTGTTAAAAATTTTTTGCCTACTCTACCATTTCTTGGCTTCAAACTCCCATATCTCCCGAACGGATTGACCTAACCCAAAAATTCCTACAGCATGTGAAAGTAGAAACTCGACCGATTACAACGGTACGTGTATTTTTTGCCTAGGCCAATCTGGTTAAGCGTTTGGAGCAGCAGAAGTGCGAACAATTTGTTGCCTTCTCAACCATTTCTTGGCTCCAAACTCCCATATCTCGCGAACGAATTCACCTAACCCAAAAATTCCTGTTGCGTCTGAAAGTAGAAACTCGCCAGATTACAACGGTATGTGTACTTTTTCCCTAGGCCATTCTGGTTAAGCGTTTGGAGCAGCAGAAGTGCGAACAATTTGTTGTCTTCTTAACCATTTCTTAGCTTCAAACTCCCATATCTCGCGAACGGATTGACCTAACCCAAAAATTCCTGTTGCGTGTGAAAGTAAAAACTCGCCCGATTACAACGGTATGTGTATTTTTTCCCTAGCCCATTCTGGTTAAGCGTTTGGAGCAGCAGAAGTGCGAAAAATTTGTTGTGTTCTCAACCATTTCTTAGCTTCAAAGTCCGATATCTCGCGAACGGATTGACCTAACCCAAAAATTCCTATTGTAGCTGAAAGTAGAAACTCGCCCGATTACAACGGTATGTGTATTTTTTCCCTAGGCCATTCTGGTTAAGCGTTTGGAGCAGCAGAAGTGCGAAAAATATTTTGCCTTCTCAACCATTTCTTGGCTTCAAAGTCCCATATCTCGCGAACGGATTGACCTAACCCAAAAATTCCTGTTGTGTCTGAAAGTAGAAACTCGCCCGATTACAGCGTTGTGTGTATTTTTTCCCTAGGCCATTCTGGTTAAGCGTTTGGAGCAGCAGAAGTGCGAAAAATTTGTTGTCTTGTCAACAATTTCTTAGGTTCAAAGTCCCAGATCTCGCGAACGGATTGACCTAGCCCAAAAATTCCTATTGGAACTGAAAGTACAATCTCGCCCGATTACAACGGTATGTGTATTTTTCCCCTAGGCCATTCTGGTTAAGCGTTTGGAGCAGCAGAATTGCGAAAAATTTTTTGCCTTCTCAACCATTTCTTGGCTTCAAACTCCCATATCTCGCGAACGGATTGACCTAACCCAAAAATTCCTGTTGCGGGTGAAAGTAAAAACTCGCCCGATTACAGCGGTATGTGTATTTTTTCCCTAGCCCATTCTGGTTAAGCGTTTGGAGCAGCAGAATTGCGAAAAATTTGTTGTCTTCTCAACCATTTCTTAGCCTCAAAGTCCCATATCTCGCGAACGGATTGACCTAACCCAAAAATTCCTATTGCATCTGAAAGTAGGAACTCGCCCGATTACAACGGTATGTGTATTTTTTCCCTAGGCCATTCTGGTTAAGCGTTCGGATCAGCAGAATTGCGAAAAATTGTATGCCTTCTCAACCATTTCTTGGCTTCAGACTCCCATATCTCCCGAACGGATTGACCTAACCCAAAAATTTCTATTGCATCTGAAAGTAGAAACACGCCCGATTAAATCGGTATGTGTCTTTTTTCCCTAGGCCACTCTGGTTAAGCGTTTGGATCAGTAGAATTTGCGAAAAATTTTATGCCTTCTCAACCATTCCTTGTCTTCAAACTCCCGTATCTCACGAACGGGTTGGCATAACCCAAAATTTTTATTGCATTTGAAAGTAGACTCTCGCCCGATTACGACGGTACGTGTATTTTTCCCTAGCTCATTCTGGTTAAGCGATTGGAGCAGCAGAATTGTTAAAAATTTTTTGCCTACTCTACCATTTCTTGGCTTCAAACTCCCATATCTCCCGAACGGATTGACCTAACCCAAAAATTGCTATTGCATTTGAAAGTAGAAACTTGCCCGATTACAATGGTATGTGTATTTTTTCCCTAGGCCATTCTGGTTAAGCGTTTGGAGCAACAGAATTGCGAAAAATTTGTTGTCTTGTCAACCATTTCTTAGGTTCAAAGTCCCATATCTCGCGAACGGATTGACATAACCCAAAAATTCCTATTGGAACGGAAAGTAGAATCTCGCCCGATTACAACGGTATGTGTATTTTTCCCCTAGGCCATTCTGGTTAAGCGTTTGGAGCAGCAGAATTGCGAAAAATTTTTCGCCTTCTCAACCATCTCTTGGCTTCAAACTCCCATATCTCGCGATCGGATTGACCTAACCCAAAAATTCCTATTGCATCTGAAAGTAGAAACTCGCCCGATTACAACGGTATGTGTATTTTTTCCCTAGGCCATTCTGGTCAAGCGTTTGGATCAGCAGAATTGCGAAAAATTGTATGCCTTCTCAACCATTTCTTGGCTTCAAACTCCCATGTCTCGCGAACGGATTGACCTAACCCAAAAGTTCCTGTTGCGTGTGAAAGTAAAAACTCGCCCGATTACAACGGTATGTGTATTCTTTCCTAGGCCAATCTGGTTATGCGTTTGGAGCAGCAGAATTGCGAAAAATTTGGTGCCTTCTCAACCATTTCTTGGCTTCAAACTCCCATATCTCCCGAACGGATTGACCTATCCCAAAAATTCCTATTGCATTTGAAAGTAGAAACTCGCCCGATTACAATGGTATGTGTATTTTTTCCCTAGGCCATTCTGGTTAAGCGTTTGGAGCAGCAGAATTGCGAAAAATTTGTTGCCTTCTCAACCATTTCTTGGCTTCAAAGTCCCATATCTCGCGAACGGATTGACCTAACCCAAAAATTCCTGTTGCGTCTGAAAGTAGAAACTCGCCCGATTACAGCGTTGTGTGTATTTTTTCCCTAGGCCATTCTGGTTAAGCGTTTGGAGCAGCAGAAGTGCGAAAAATTTGTTGTCTTGTCAACCATTTCTTAGGTTCAAAGTCCCATATCTCGCGAACGGATTGACCTAACCCAAAAATTCCTGTTGCGTCTGAAAGTAGAAACTCGCCCGATTACAACGGTATGTGTATTTTTTCCCTAGGCCATTCTGGTTAAACGTTTGGAGCAGCAGATGTGCGAACAATTTGTTGTCTTCTAAACCATTTCTTGGCTTCAAACTCCCATATCTCCCGAACGGATTGACCTAACCCAAAAATTCCTATTGCATCTGAAAGTAGAAACTCGCCCGATTACAACGGTATGTTTATTTTTTCCCTAGGCCATTCTGGTTAAGCGTTTGGAGCAGCAGAATTGCGAAAAATTTTATGCCTTCTCAACCATTCCGTGTCTTCAAACTCCCGTATCTCACGAACGGGTTGACATAACCCAAAAATTCCTATTGCATTTGAAAGTAGACTCTCGCCCTATACGACGGTACGTGTATTTTTCCCTAGGTCATTCTGGTTAAGCGATTGGAGCAGCAGAATTGTTAAAAATTTTTTGCCTACTCTACCATTTCTTGGCTTCAAACTCCCATATCTCCCGAACGGATTGACCTAACCCAAAAATTCCTATAGCATGTGAAAGTAGAAACTCGACCGATTACAACGGTATGTGTATTTTTTCCCTAGGCCAATCTGGTTAAGCGTTTGGAGCAGCAGAAGTGCGAACAATTGTATGCCTTCTCAACCATTTCTTGGCTTCAGACTCCCATATCTCCCGAACGGATTGACCTAACCCAAAAATTTCTATTGCATCTGAAAGTAGAAACACGCCCGATTAAATCGGTATGTGTCTTTTTTCCCTAGGCCACTCTGGTTAAGCGTTTGGATCAGTAGAATTTGCGAAAAATTTTATGCCTTCTCAACCATTCCTTGTCTTCAAACTCCCGTATCTCACGAACGGGTTGGCATAACCCAAAATTTTTATTGCATTTGAAAGTAGACTCTCGCCCGATTACAACGGTATGTGTATTTTTTCCCTAGGCCATTCTGGTTAAGCGTTTGGAGCAGCAGAATTGCGAAAAATTTTTTGCCTTCTCAACCATTCCGTGTCTTCAAACTCCCGTATCTCACGAACGGGTTGACATAACCCAAAAATTCCTATTGCATTTGAAAGTAGACTCTCGCCCTATACGACGGTACGTGTATTTTTCCCTAGGTCATTCTGGTTAAGCGATTGGAGCAGCAGAATTGTTAAAAATTTTTTGCCTACTCTACCATTTCTTGGCTTCAAACTCCCATATCTCCCGAACGGATTGACCTAACCCAAAAATTCCTATAGCATGTGAAAGTAGAAACTCGACCGATTACAACGGTATGTGTATTTTTTCCCTAGGCCAATCTGGTTAAGCGTTTGGAGCAGCAGAAGTGCGAACAATTGTATGCCTTCTCAACCATTTCTTGGCTTCAGACTCCCATATCTCCCGAACGGATTGACCTAACCCAAAAATTTCTATTGCATCTGAAAGTAGAAACACGCCCGATTAAATCGGTATGTGTCTTTTTTCCCTAGGCCACTCTGGTTAAGCGTTTGGATCAGTAGAATTTGCGAAAAATTTTATGCCTTCTCAACCATTCCTTGTCTTCAAACTCCCGTATCTCACGAACGGGTTGGCATAACCCAAAATTTTTATTGCATTTGAAAGTAGACTCTCGCCCGATTACGACGGTACGTGTATTTTTCCCTAGGTCATTCTGGTTAAGCGATTGGAGCAGCAGAATTGTTAAAAATTTTTTGCCTACTCTACCATTTCTTGGCTTCAAACTCCCATATCTCCCGAACGGATTGACCTAACCCAAAAATTGCTATTGCATTTGAAAGTAGAAACTTGCCCGATTACAATGGTATGTGTATTTTTTCCCTAGGCCATTCTGGTTAAGCGTTTGGAGCAACAGAATTGCGAAAAATTTGTTGTCTTGTCAACCATTTCTTAGGTTCAAAGTCCCATATCTCGCGAACGGATTGACCTAACCCAAAAATTCCTATTGGAACGGAAAGTAGAATCTCGCCCGATTACAACGGTATGTGTATTTTTCCCCTAGGCCATTCTGGTTAAGCGTTTGGAGCAGCAGAATTGCGAAAAATTTTTCGCCTTCTCAACCATCTCTTGGCTTCAAACTCCCATATCTCGCGATCGGATTGACCTAACCCAAAAATTCCTATTGCATCTGAAAGTAGAAACTCGCCCGATTACAACGGTATGTGTATTTTTTCCCTAGGCCATTCTGGTCAAGCGTTTGGATCAGCAGAATTGCGAAAAATTGTATGCCTTCTCAACCATTTCTTGGCTTCAAACTCCCATGTCTCGCGAACGGATTGACCTAACCCAAAAGTTCCTGTTGCGTGTGAAAGTAAAAACTCGCCCGATTACAACGGTATGTGTATTCTTTCCTAGGCCAATCTGGTTATGCGTTTGGAGCAGCAGAATTGCGAAAAATTTGGTGCCTTCTCAACCATTTCTTGGCTTCAAACTCCCATATCTCCCGAACGGATTGACCTATCCCAAAAATTCCTATTGCATTTGAAAGTAGAAACTCGCCCGATTACAATGGTTTGTGTATTTTTTCCCTAGGCCATTCTGGTTAAGCGTTTGGAGCAGCAGAATTGCGAAAAATTTGTTGCCTTCTCAACCATTTCTTGGCTTCAAAGTCCCATATCTCGCGAACGGATTGACCTAACCCAAAAATTCCTGTTGCGTCTGAAAGTAGAAACTCGCCCGATTACAGCGTTGTGTGTATTTTTTCCCTAGGCCATTCTGGTTAAGCGATTGGAGCAGCAGAAGTGTGAAAAATTTGTTGTCTTCTTAACCATTTCTTAGCTTCAAACTCCCATATCTAGCGAACGGATTGACTTAACCCAAAAATTCCTGTTGCGGGTGAAAGTAAAAACTCGCCCCATTACAACGGTATGTGTATTTTTTCCCTAGCCCATTCTGGTTAAGCGTTTGGAGCAGCAGAATTGCAAAAAATTTGTTGTCTTCTCAACCATTTCTTAGCTTCAAAGTCCCATATCTCGCGAACGGATTGACCTAACCCAAAAATTCCTATTGCATCTGAAAGTAGAAACTCGCCCGATTACGACGGTACGTGTGTTTTTCCCTAGGTCATTCTGGTTAAGCGATTGGAGCAGCAGAATTGTTAAAAATTTTTTGCCTACTCTACCATTTCTTGGCTTCAAACTCCCATATCTCCCGAACGGATTGACCTAACCCAAAAATTGCTATTGTAGCTGAAAGTAGAAACTCGCCCGATTACAATGGTATGTGTATTTTTTCCCTAGGCCATTCTGGTTAAGCGTTTGGAGCAGCAGAATTGCGAAAAATTTGTTGCCTTCTCAACCACTTCTTGGCTTCAAAGTCCCATATCTCGCGAACGGATTGACCTAACCCAAAAATTCCTGTTGCGTCTGAAAGTAGAAACTCGCCCGATTACAGCGTTGTGTGTATTTTTTCCCTAGGCCATTCTGGTTAAGCGTTTGGAGCAGCAGAAGTGCGAAAAATTTGTTGTCTTGTCAACCATTTCTTAGGTTCAAAGTCCCATATCTCGCGAACGGATTGACCTAACCCAAAAATTCCTGTTGCGTCTGAAAGTAGAAACTCGCCCGATTACAACGGTATGTGTATTTTTTCCCTAGGCCATTCTGGTTAAACGTTTGGAGCAGCAGATGTGCGAACAATTTGTTGTCTTCTAAACCATTTCTTGGCTTCAAACTCCCATATCTCCCGAACGGATTGACCTAACCCAAAAATTCCTATTGCATCTGAAAGTAGAAACTCGCCCGATTACAACGGTATGTTTATTTTTTCCCTAGGCCATTCTGGTTAAGCGTTTGGAGCAGCAGAATTGCGAAAAATTTTATGCCTTCTCAACCATTCCGTGTCTTCAAACTCCCGTATCTCACGAACGGGTTGACATAACCCAAAAATTCCTATTGCATTTGAAAGTAGACTCTCGCCCTATACGACGGTACGTGTATTTTTCCCTATGTCATTCTGGTTAAGCGATTGGAGCAGCAGAATTGTTAAAAATTTTTTGCCTACTCTACCATTTCTTGGCTTCAAACTCCCATATCTCCCGAACGGATTGACCTAACCCAAAAATTCCTATAGCATGTGAAAGTAGAAACTCGACCGATTACAACGGTATGTGTATTTTTTCCCTAGGCCAATCTGGTTAAGCGTTTGGAGCAGCAGAAGTGCGAACAATTTGTTGCCTTCTCAACCATTTCTTGGCTTCAAACTCCCATATCTCGCGAACGAATTCACCTAACCCAAAAATTCCTGTTGCGTCTGAAAGTAGAAACTCGCCCGATTACAACGGTATGTGTACTTTTTCCCTAGGCCATTCTGGTTAAGCGTTTGGAGCAGCAGAAGTGCGAACAATTTGTTGTCTTCTTAACTATTTCTTTGCTTCAAAGTCCCATATCTCGCGAACGGATTGACCTAACCCAAAAATTCCTATTGCATCTGAAAGTAAAAACTAGCCCGGTTACAACGGTAAGTGTATTTTTTCCCTAGGCCACTCTGATTAAGCGTTTGGATCAGTAGAATTGCGAAAAATGTTTTGCCTTCTCTACCATTTCTTAGCTTCAAACTCCCATATCTCGCGAACGGATTGACCTAACCCAAAAATTCCTATTGAATCTGAAAGTAGAAACTCGCCCGATTACAACGGTATGTGTATTTTTTCCCTAGGCCATTCTGGTCAAGCGTTTGGATCAGCAGAATTGCGAAAAATTGTATGCCTTCTCAACCATTTCTTGGCTTCAAACTCCCATGTCTCGCGAACGGATTGACCTAACCCAAAAGTTCCTGTTGCGTGTGAAAGTAAAAACTCGCCCGATTACAACGGTATGTGTATTTTTTCCCTAGGCCAATCTGGTTATGCGTTTGGAGCAGCAGAATTGCGACAAATTTGTTGTCTTCTAAACCATTTCTTGGCTTCAAACTCCCATATCTCCCGAACGGATTGACCTAACCCAAAAATTCCTATTGCATTTGAAAGTAGAAACTCGCCCGATTACAATGGTATGTGTATTTTTTCCCTAGGCCATTCTGGTTAAACGTTTGGAGCAGCAGAATTGCGAAAAATTTGTTGCCTTCTCAACCATTTCTTGGCTTCAAAGTCCCATATCTTCGGAACGGATTGACCTAACCCAAAAATTCCTGTTGCGTCTGAAAGTAGATACTTGCCCGATTACAGCGTTGTGTGTATTTTTTCCCTAGGCCATTCTGGTTAAGCGTTTGGAGCAGCAGAAGTGCGAAAAATTTGTTGTCTTCTCAACCATTTCTTAGCTTCAAAGTCCCATATCTCGCGAACGGTTTGACCTAACCCAAAAATTCCTATTGTAGCTGAAAGTAGAAGCTCGCCCGAATACAACGGTATGTGTATTTTTTCCCTAGGCCATTCTGGTTAAGCGTTTGGAGCAGCAGAAGTGCGAAAAATTTTTTGCCTTCTCAACCATTTCTTGGCTTCAAAGTCCCATATCTCGCGAACGGATTGACCTAACCCAAAAATTCCTGTTGCGTCTGAATGTAGAAACTCGCCCGATTACAACGGTAAGTGTATTTTTTCCCTAGGCCACTCTGATTAAGCGTTTGGATCAGTAGAATTGCGAAAAATGTTTTGCCTTCTCTACCATTTCTTAGCTTCAAACTCCCATATCTCGCGAACGGATTGACCTAACCCAAAAATTCCTATTGAATCTGAAAGTAGAAACTCGCCCGATTACAACGGTATGTGTATTTTTTCCCTAGGCCATTCTGGTCAAGCGTTTGGATCAGCAGAATTGCGAAAAATTGTATGCCTTCTCAACCATTTCTTGGCTTCAAACTCCCATGTCTCGCGAACGGATTGACCTAACCCAAAAGTTCCTGTTGCGTGTGAAAGTAAAAACTCGCCCGATTACAACGGTATGTGTATTTTTTCCCTAGGCCAATCTGGTTATGCGTTTGGAGCAGCAGAATTGCGACAAATTTGTTGTCTTCTAAACCATTTCTTGGCTTCAAACTCCCATATCTCCCGAACGGATTGACCTAACCCAAAAATTCCTATTGCATTTGAAAGTAGAAACTCGCCCGATTACAATGGTATGTGTATTTTTTCCCTAGGCCATTCTGGTTAAACGTTTGGAGCAGCAGAATTGCGAAAAATTTGTTGCCTTCTCAACCATTTCTTGGCTTCAAAGTCCCATATCTCGCGAACGGATTGACCTAACCCAAAAATTCCTGTTGCGTCTGAAAGTAGAAACTCGCCCGATTACAGCGTTGTGTGTATTTTTTCCCTAGGCCATTCTGGTTAAGCGTTTGGAGCAGCAGAAGTGCGAAAAATTTGTTGTCAACTCAACCATTTCTTAGCTTCAAAGTCCCATATCTCGCGAACGGTTTGAACTAACCCAAAAATTCCTATTGTAGCTGAAAGTAGAAGCTCGCCCGAATACAACGGTATGTGTATTTTTTCCCTAGGCCATTCTGGTTAAGCGTTTGGAGCAGCAGAAGTGCGAAAAATTTTTTGCCTTCTCAACCATTTCTTGGCTTCAGACTCCCATATCTCCCGAACGGATTGACCTAACCCAAAAATTTCTATTGCATCTGAAAGTAGAAACACGCCCGATTAAATCGGTATGTGTCTTTTTTCCCTAGGCCACTCTGGTTAAGCGTTTGGATCAGTAGAATTTGCGAAAAATTTTATGCCTTCTCAACCATTCCTTGTCTTCAAACTCCCGTATCTCACGAACGGGTTGGCATAACCCAAAATTTTTATTGCATTTGAAAGTAGACTCTCGCCCGATTACGACGGTACGTGTATTTTTCCCTAGGTCATTCTGGTTAAGCGATTGGAGCAGCAGAATTGTTAAAAATTTTTTGCCTACTCTACCATTTCTTGGCTTCAAACTCCCATATCTCCCGAACGGATTGACCTAACCCAAAAATTGCTATTGCATTTGAAAGTAGAAACTTGCCCGATTACAATGGTATGTGTATTTTTTCCCTAGGCCATTCTGGTTAAGCGTTTGGAGCAACAGAATTGCGAAAAATTTGTTGTCTTGTCAACCATTTCTTAGGTTCAAAGTCCCATATCTCGCGAACGGATTGACCTAACCCAAAAATTCCTATTGGAACGGAAAGTAGAATCTCGCCCGATTACAACGGTATGTGTATTTTTCCCCTAGGCCATTCTGGTTAAGCGTTTGGAGCAGCAGAATTGCGAAAAATTTTTCGCCTTCTCAACCATCTCTTGGCTTCAAACTCCCATATCTCGCGATCGGATTGACCTAACCCAAAAATTCCTATTGCATCTGAAAGTAGAAACTCGCCCGATTACAACGGTATGTGTATTTTTTCCCTAGGCCATTCTGGTCAAGCGTTTGGATCAGCAGAATTGCGAAAAATTGTATGCCTTCTCAACCATTTCTTGGCTTCAAACTCCCATGTCTCGCGAACGGATTGACCTAACCCAAAAGTTCCTGTTGCGTGTGAAAGTAAAAACTCGCCCGATTACAACGGTATGTGTATTCTTTCCTAGGCCAATCTGGTTATGCGTTTGGAGCAGCAGAATTGCGAAAAATTTGGTGCCTTCTCAACCATTTCTTGGCTTCAAACTCCCATATCTCCCGAACGGATTGACCTATCCCAAAAATTCCTATTGCATTTGAAAGTAGAAACTCGCCCGATTACAATGGTATGTGTATTTTTTCCCTAGGCCATTCTGGTTAAGCGTTTGGAGCAGCAGAATTGCGAAAAATTTGTTGCCTTCTCAACCATTTCTTGGCTTCAAAGTCCCATATCTCGCGAACGGATTGACCTAACCCAAAAATTCCTGTTGCGTCTGAAAGTAGAAACTCGCCCGATTACAGCGTTGTGTGTATTTTTTCCCTAGGCCATTCTGGTTAAGCGATTGGAGCAGCAGAAGTGCGAAAAATTTGTTGTCTTCTTAACCATTTCTTAGCTTCAAACTCCCATATCTAGCGAACGGATTGACTTAACCCAAAAATTCCTGTTGCGGGTGAAAGTAAAAACTCGCCCCATTACAACGGTATGTGTATTTTTTCCCTAGCCCATTCTGGTTAAGCGTTTGGAGCAGCAGAATTGCAAAAAATTTGTTGTCTTCTCAACCATTTCTTAGCTTCAAAGTCCCATATCTCGCGAACGGATTGACCTAACCCAAAAATTCCTATTGCATCTGAAAGTAGAAACTCGCCCGATTACGACGGTACGTGTGTTTTTCCCTAGGTCATTCTGGTTAAGCGATTGGAGCAGCAGAATTGTTAAAAATTTTTTGCCTACTCTACCATTTCTTGGCTTCAAACTCCCATATCTCCCGAACGGATTGACCTAACCCAAAAATTGCTATTGTAGCTGAAAGTAGAAACTCGCCCGATTACAATGGTATGTGTATTTTTTCCCTAGGCCATTCTGGTTAAGCGTTTGGAGCAGCAGAATTGCGAAAAATTTGTTGCCTTCTCAACCACTTCTTGGCTTCAAAGTCCCATATCTCGCGAACGGATTGACCTAACCCAAAAATTCCTGTTGCGTCTGAAAGTAGAAACTCGCCCGATTACAGCGTTGTGTGTATTTTTTCCCTAGGCCATTCTGGTTAAGCGTTTGGAGCAGCAGAAGTGCGAAAAATTTGTTGTCTTGTCAACCATTTCTTAGGTTCAAAGTCCCATATCTCGCGAACGGATTGACCTAACCCAAAAATTCCTGTTGCGTCTGAAAGTAGAAACTCGCCCGATTACAACGGTATGTGTATTTTTTCCCTAGGCCATTCTGGTTAAACGTTTGGAGCAGCAGATGTGCGAACAATTTGTTGTCTTCTAAACCATTTCTTGGCTTCAAACTCCCATATCTCCCGAACGGATTGACCTAACCCAAAAATTCCTATTGCATCTGAAAGTAGAAACTCGCCCGATTACAACGGTATGTTTATTTTTTCCCTAGGCCATTCTGGTTAAGCGTTTGGAGCAGCAGAATTGCGAAAAATTTTATGCCTTCTCAACCATTCCGTGTCTTCAAACTCCCGTATCTCACGAACGGGTTGACATAACCCAAAAATTCCTATTGCATTTGAAAGTAGACTCTCGCCCTATACGACGGTACGTGTATTTTTCCCTAGGTCATTCTGGTTAAGCGATTGGAGCAGCAGAATTGTTAAAAATTTTTTGCCTACTCTACCATTTCTTGGCTTCAAACTCCCATATCTCCCGAACGGATTGACCTAACCCAAAAATTGCTATTGTAGCTGAAAGTAGAAACTCGCCCGATTACAATGGTATGTGTATTTTTTCCCTAGGCCATTCTGGTTAAGCGTTTGGAGCAGCAGAATTGCGAAAAATTTGTTGCCTTCTCAACCACTTCTTGGCTTCAAAGTCCCATATCTCGCGAACGGATTGACCTAACCCAAAAATTCCTGTTGCGTCTGAAAGTAGAAACTCGCCCTATACGACGGTACGTGTATTTTTTCCCTAGGCCAATCTGGTTAAGCGTTTGGAGCAGCAGAAGTGCGAACAATTTGTTGCCTTCTCAACCATTTCTTGGCTTCAAACTCCCATATCTCGCGAACGAATTCACCTAACCCAAAAATTCCTGTTGCGTCTGAAAGTAGAAACTCGCCCGATTACAACGGTATGTGTACTTTTTCCCTAGGCCATTCTGGTTAAGCGTTTGGAGCAGCAGAAGTGCGAACAATTTGTTGTCTTCTTAACTATTTCTTTGCTTCAAAGTCCCATATCTCGCGAACGGATTGACCTAACCCAAAAATTCCTATTGCATCTGAAAGTAAAAACTAGCCCGGTTACAACGGTAAGTGTATTTTTTCCCTAGGCCACTCTGATTAAGCGTTTGGATCAGTAGAATTGCGAAAAATGTTTTGCCTTCTCTACCATTTCTTAGCTTCAAACTCCCATATCTCGCGAACGGATTGACCTAACCCAAAAATTCCTATTGAATCTGAAAGTAGAAACTCGCCCGATTACAACGGTATGTGTATTTTTTCCCTAGGCCATTCTGGTCAAGCGTTTGGATCAGCAGAATTGCGAAAAATTGTATGCCTTCTCAACCATTTCTTGGCTTCAAACTCCCATGTCTCGCGAACGGATTGACCTAACCCAAAAGTTCCTGTTGCGTGTGAAAGTAAAAACTCGCCCGATTACAACGGTATGTGTATTTTTTCCCTAGGCCAATCTGGTTATGCGTTTGGAGCAGCAGAATTGCGACAAATTTGTTGTCTTCTAAACCATTTCTTGGCTTCAAACTCCCATATCTCCCGAACGGATTGACCTAACCCAAAAATTCCTATTGCATTTGAAAGTAGAAACTCGCCCGATTACAATGGTATGTGTATTTTTTCCCTAGGCCATTCTGGTTAAACGTTTGGAGCAGCAGAATTGCGAAAAATTTGTTGCCTTCTCAACCATTTCTTGGCTTCAAAGTCCCATATCTTCGGAACGGATTGACCTAACCCAAAAATTCCTGTTGCGTCTGAAAGTAGATACTTGCCCGATTACAGCGTTGCGTGTATTTTTTCCCTAGGCCATTCTGGTTAAGCGTTTGGAGCAGCAGAAGTGCGAAAAATTTGTTGTCTTCTCAACCATTTCTTAGCTTCAAAGTCCCATATCTCGCGAACGGTTTGACCTAACCCAAAAATTCCTATTGTAGCTGAAAGTAGAAGCTCGCCCGAACACAACGGTATGTGTATTTTTTCCCTAGGCCATTCTGGTTAAGCGTTTGGAGCAGCAGAAGTGCGAAAAATTTTTTGCCTTCTCAACCATTTCTTGGCTTCAAAGTCCCATATCTCGCGAACGGATTGACCTAACCCAAAAATTCCTGTTGCGTCTGAATGTAGAAACTCGCCCGATTACAACGGTAAGTGTATTTTTTCCCTAGGCCACTCTGATTAAGCGTTTGGATCAGTAGAATTGCGAAAAATGTTTTGCCTTCTCTACCATTTCTTAGCTTCAAACTCCCATATCTCGCGAACGGATTGACCTAACCCAAAAATTCCTATTGAATCTGAAAGTAGAAACTCGCCCGATTACAACGGTATGTGTATTTTTTCCCTAGGCCATTCTGGTCAAGCGTTTGGATCAGCAGAATTGCGAAAAATTGTATGCCTTCTCAACCATTTCTTGGCTTCAAACTCCCATGTCTCGCGAACGGATTGACCTAACCCAAAAGTTCCTGTTGCGTGTGAAAGTAAAAACTCGCCCGATTACAACGGTATGTGTATTTTTTCCCTAGGCCAATCTGGTTATGCGTTTGGAGCAGCAGAATTGCGACAAATTTGTTGTCTTCTAAACCATTTCTTGGCTTCAAACTCCCATATCTCCCGAACGGATTGACCTAACCCAAAAATTCCTATTGCATTTGAAAGTAGAAACTCGCCCGATTACAATGGTATGTGTATTTTTTCCCTAGGCCATTCTGGTTAAACGTTTGGAGCAGCAGAATTGCGAAAAATTTGTTGCCTTCTCAACCATTTCTTGGCTTCAAAGTCCCATATCTCGCGAACGGATTGACCTAACCCAAAAATTCCTGTTGCGTCTGAAAGTAGAAACTCGCCCGATTACAGCGTTGTGTGTATTTTTTCCCTAGGCCATTCTGGTTAAGCGTTTGGAGCAGCAGAAGTGCGAAAAATTTGTTGTCAACTCAACCATTTCTTAGCTTCAAAGTCCCATATCTCGCGAACGGTTTGAACTAACCCAAAAATTCCTATTGTAGCTGAAAGTAGAAGCTCGCCCGAATACAACGGTATGTGTATTTTTTCCCTAGGCCATTCTGGTTAAGCGTTTGGAGCAGCAGAAGTGCGAAAAATTTTTTGCCTTCTCAACCATTTCTTGGCTTCAAAGTCCCATATCTCGCGAACGGATTGACCTAACCCAAAAATTCCTGTTGCGTCTGAATGTAGAAACTCGCCCGATTACGGCGTTGTGTGTATTTTTTCCCTAGGCCATTCTTGTTAAGCGTTTGGAGCAGCAGAAGTGCGAAAAATTTGTTGTCTTGTCAACCATTTCTTAGGTTCAAAGTCCCATATCTCGCGAACGGATTGACCTAACCCAAAAATTCCTATTGGAACTGAAAGTAGAATCTCGCCCGATTACAACGGTATGTGTATTTTTCCCCTAGGCCATTCTGGTTAAGCGTTTGGAGCAGCAGAATTGCGAAAAATTTTTTGCCTTCTCAACCATTTCTTGGCTTCAAACTCCCATATCTGGCGAACGAATTCACCTAACCCAAAAATTCCTGTTGCGTCTGAAAGTAGAAACTCGCCCGATTACAACGGTATGTGCATTTTTTCCCTAGGCCATTCTGGTTAAACGTTTGGAGCAGCAGATGTGCGAACAATTTGTTGTCTTCTTAACCATTTCTTAGCTTCAAACTCCCATATCTCGCGAACGGATTGACCTAACCCAAAAATTCCTGTTGCGGGTGAAACTAAAAACTCGCCCGATTACAACGGTATGTGTATTTTTTCCCTAGCCCATTCTGGTTAAGCGTTTGGAGCAGCAGAATTGCGAAAAATTTGTTGTCTTCTCAACCATTTCTTAGCTTCAAAGTCCCATATCTCGCGAACGGATTGACCTAACCCAAAAATTCCTATTGCATCTGAAAGTAGAAACTCGCCCGATTACAGCGGTATGTGTATTTTTTCCCTAGGCCATTCTGGTTAAGCGTTTGGAGCAGCAGAAGTGCGAAAAATTTGTTGTCTTGTCAACCATTTCTTAGGTTCAAAGTCCCATATCTCGCGAACGGATTGACCTAACCCAAAAATTCCTATTGGAACTGAAAGTAGAATCTCGCCCGATTACAACGGTATGTGTATTTTTCCCCTAGGCCATTCTGGTTAAGCGTTTGGAGCAGCAGAATTGCGAAAAATTTTTTGCCTTCTCAACCATTTCTTGGCTTCAAACTCCCATATCTCGCGAACGAATTGACCTAACCCAAAAATTCCTGTTGCGTCTGAAAGTAGAAACTCGCCCGATTACAACGGTATGTGTATTTTTTCCCTAGGCCATTCTGGTTAAGCGTTTGGATCAGCAGAATTGCGAAAAATTGTATGCCTTCTCAACCATTTCTTGGCTTCAAACTCCCATATCTCCCGAACGGATTGATCTAACCCAAAAATTTCTATTGCATCTGAAAGTAGAAACACGCCCGATTAAATCGGTATGTGTATTTTTTCCCTAGGCCATCCTGGTTAAGCGTTTGGAGCCGCAGAATTGCGAAAAATTTTATGCCTTCTCAACCATTCCTTGTCTTCAAACTCCCGTATCTCACGAACGGGTTGACATAACCCAAAAATTCCTATTGCATTTGAAAGTAGACTCTCGCCCTATTACGACGGTACGTGTATTTTTCCCTAGGTCATTCTGGTTAAGCGATTGGAGCAGCAGAATTGTTAAAAATTTTTTGCCTACTCTACCATTTCTTGGCTTCAAACTCCCATATCTCCCGAACGGATTGACCTAACCCAAAAATTCCTATAGCATGTGAAAGTAGAAACTCGACCGATTACAACGGTATGTGTATTTTTTCCCTAGGCCAGTCTGGTTAAGCGTTTGGAGCAGCAGAAGTGCGAACAATTTGTTGCCTTCTCAACCATTTCTTGGCTTCAAACTCCCATATCTCGCGAACGAATTCACCTAACCCAAAAGTTCCTGTTGCGTGTGAAAGTAAAAACTCGCCCGATTACAACGGTATGTGTATTTTTTCCATAGGCCAATCTGGTTATGCGTTTGGAGCAGCAGAATTGCGAAAAATTTGTTGTCTTCTCAACCATTTCTTGGCTTCAAAGTCCCATATCTCACGAACGGATTGACCTAACCCAAAAATTCTTGTTGCGTCTGAAAGTAGAAACTCGCCCGATTACAACGGTATGTGTATTTTTTCCCTAGGCCATTCTGGTTAAGCGTTTGGAGCAGCAGAAGTGCGAAAAATTTGTTGTCTTCTCAACTATTTCTTGGCTTCAAAGTCCCATATCTCGCGAACGGATTGACCTAACCCAAAAATTCCTATTGCATTTGAAAGCAGAAACTCGCCCGATTACAATGGTATGTGTATTTTTTCCCTAGGCCATTCTGGTTAAGCGTTTGGAGCAGCAGAATTGCGAAAAATTTGTTGCCTTCTCAACCATTTCTTGGCTTCAAAGTCCCATATCTCGCGAACGGATTGACCTAACCCAAAAATTCTTGTTGCGTCTGAAAGTAGAAACTCGCCCGATTACAACGGTATGTGTATTTTTTCCCTAGGCCATTCTGGTTAAGCGTTTGGAGCAGCAGAAGTGCGAAAAATTTGTTGTCTTCTCAACCATTTCTTAGCTTCAAAGTCCCATATCTTGCGCACGGATTGACCTAACCCAAAAATTCCTATTGTAGCTGAAAGTAGAAACTCGCCCGATTACAACGGTATGTGTATTTTTTCCCTAGGCCATTCTGGTTAAGCGTTTGGAGCAGCAGAAGTGCGAAAAATTTTTTGCCTTCTCAACCATTTCTTGGCTTCAAAGTCCCATATCTCGCGAACGGATTGACCTAACCCAAAAATTCCTATTGGAACTGAAAGTAGAATCTCGCCCGATTACAACGGTATGTGTATTTTTCCCCTAGGCCATTCTGGTTAAGCGTTTGGAGCAGCAGAAGTGCGAAAAATTTTTTGCCTTCTCAACCATTTCTTGGCTTCAAAGTCCCATATCTCGCGAACGGATTGACCTAACCCAAAAATTCCTATTGGAACTGAAAGTAGAATCTCGCCCGATTACAACGGTATGTGTATTTTTCCCCTAGGCCATTCTGGTTAAGCGTTTGGAGCAGCAGAATTGCGAAAAATTTTTTGCCTTCTCAACCATTTCTTGGCTTCAAACTCCCATATCTCCCGAACGGATTGACCTAACCCAAAAATTCCTATAGCATGTGAAAGTAGAAACTCGACCGATTACAACGGTATGTGTATTTTTTCCCTAGGCCAATCTGGTTAAGCGTTTGGAGCAGCAGAAGTGCGAACAATTTGTTGCCTTCTCAACCATTTCTTGGCTTCAAACTCCCATATCTCGCGAACGAATTCACCTAACCCAAAAGTTCCTGTTGCGTCTGAAAGTAGAAACTCGCCCGATTACAACGGTATGTGTATTTTTTCCCTAGGCCATTCTGGTTAAGCGTTTGGAGCAGCAGAAGTGCGAAAAATTTGTTGTCTTCTCAACCATTTCTTAGCTTCAAAGTCCCATATCTAGCGAACGGATTGACCTAACCCAAAAATTCCTATTGTAGCTGAAAGTAGAAACTCGCCCGATTACAACGGTATGTGTATTTTTTCCCTAGGCCATTCTGGTTAAGCGTTTGGAGCAGCAGAAGTGCGAAAAATTTTTTGCCTTCTCAACCATTTCTTGGCTTCAAAGTCCCATATCTCGCGAACGGATTGACCTAACCCAAAAATTCCTATTGGAACTGAAAGTAGAATCTCGCCCGATTACAACGGTATGTGTATTTTTCCCCTAGGCCATTCTGGTTAAGCGTTTGGAGCAGCAGAATTGCGAAAAATTTTTTGCCTTCTCAACCATTTCTTGGCTTCAAACTCCCATATCTCGCGAACGAATTGACCTAACCCAAAAATTCCTGTTGCGTCTGAAAGTAGAAACTCGCCCGATTACAACGGTATGTGTATTTTTTCCCTAGGCCATTCTGGTTAAACGTTTGGAGCAGCAGATGTGCGAAAAATTTGTTGTCTTCTTAACCATTTCTTGGCTTCAAACTCCCATATCTCCCGAACGGATTGACCTAACCCAAAAATTCCTATTGCATCTGAAAGTAGAAACACGCCCGATTACAACGGTACGTGTATTTTTCCCTAGGTCATTCTGGTTAAGCGATTGGAGCAGCAGAATTGTTAAAAATTTTTTGCCTACTCTACCATTTCTTGGCTTCAAACTCCCATATCTCCCGAACGGATTGACCTAACCCAAAAATTCCTATAGCATGTGAAAGTAGAAACTCGACCGATTACAACGGTATGTGTATTTTTTCCCTAGGCCAATCTGGTTAAGCGTTTGGAGCAGCAGAAGTGCGAACAATTTGTTGCCTTCTCAACCATTTCTTGGCTTCAAACTCCCATATCTCGCGAACGAATTCACCTAACCCAAAAATTCCTGTTGCGTCTGAAAGTAGAAACTCGCCCGATTACAACGGTATGTGTACTTTTTCCCTAGGCCATTCTGGTTAAGCGTTTGGAGCAGCAGATGTGCGAACAATTTGTTGTCTTCTTAACCATTTCTTTGCTTCAAAGTCCCATATCTCGCGAACGGATTGACCTAACCCAAAAATTCCTATTGCATCTGAAAGTAAAAACTCGCCCGGTTACAACGGTAAGTGTATTTTTTCCCTAGGCCACTCTGATTAAGCGTTTGGATCAGTAGAATTGCGAAAAATGTTTTGCCTTCTCTACCATTTCTTAGCTTCAAACTCCCATATCTCGCGAACGGATTGACCTAACCCAAAAATTCCTATTGCATCTGAAAGTAGAAACTCGCCCGATTACAACGGTATGTGTATTTTTTCCCTAGGCCATTCTGGTCAAGCGTTTGGATCAGCAGAATTGCGAAAAATTGTATGCCTTCTCAACCATTTCTTGGCTTCAAACTCCCATGTCTCGCGAACGGATTGACCTAACCCAAAAGTTCCTGTTGCGTGTGAAAGTAAAAACTCGCCCGATTACAACAGTATGTGTATTTTTTCCCTAGGCCAATCTGGTTATGCGTTTGGAGCAGCAGAATTGCGAAAAATTTGTTTTCTTCTAAACCATGTCTTGGCTTCAAACTCCCATATCTCCCGAACGGATTGACCTAACCCAAAAATTCCTATAGCACGTGAAAGTAGAAACTCGACCGATTACAGCGGTATGTGTATTTTTTCCCTAGGCCAATCTGGTTAAGCGTTTGGAGCAGCAGAAGTGCGAACAATTTGTTGCCTTCTCAACCATTTCTTGGCTTCAAACTCCCATATCTCGCGAACGAATTCACCTAACCCAAAAGTTCCTGTTGCGTGTGAAAGTAAAAACTCGCCCGATTACAACGGTATGTGTATTTTTTCCATAGGCCAATCTGGTTATGCGTTTGGAGCAGCAGAATTGCGAAAAATTTGTTGTCTTCTCAACCATTTCTTGGCTTCAAACTCCCATATCTCCCGAACGGATTGACCTAACCCAAAAATTCCTATTGCATTTGAAAGTAGAAACTCGCCCGATTACAATGGTATGTGTATTTTTTCCCTAGGCCATTCTGGTTAAGCGTTTGGAGCAGCAGAATTGCGAAAAATTTGTTGCCTTCTCAACCATTTCTTGGCTTCAAAGTCCCATATCTCGCGAACGGATTGACCTAACCCAAAAATTCTTGTTGCGTCTGAAAGTAGAAACTCGCCCGATTACAACGGTATGTGTATTTTTTCCCTAGGCCATTCTGGTTAAGCGTTTGGAGCAGCAGAAGTGCGAAAAATTTGTTGTCTTCTCAACCATTTCTTAGCTTCAAAGTCCCATATCTAGCGAACGGATTGACCTAACCCAAAAATTCCTATTGTAGCTGAAAGTAGAAACTCGCCCGATTACAACTGTATGTGTATTTTTTCCCTAGGCCATTCTGGTTAAGCGTTTGGAGCAGCAGAAGTGCGAAAAATTTTTTGCCTTCTCAACCATTTCTTGGCTTCAAAGTCCCATATCTCGCGAACGGATTGACCTAACCCAAAAATTCCTATTGGAACTGAAAGTAGAATCTCGCCCGATTACAACGGTATGTGTATTTTTCCCCTAGGCCATTCTGGTTAAGCGTTTGGAGCAGCAGAATTGCGAAAAATTTTTTGCCTTCTCAACCATTTCTTGGCTTCAAACTCCCATATCTCGCGAACGAATTCACCTAACCCAAAAGTTCCTGTTGCGTGTGAAAGTAAAAACTCGCCCGATTACAACGGTATGTGTATTTTTTCCATAGGCCAATCTGGTTATGCGTTTGGAGCAGCAGAATTGCGAAAAATTTGTTGTCTTCTCAACCATTTCTTGGCTTCAAACTCCCATATCTCCCGAACGGATTGACCTAACCCAAAAATTCCTATTGCATTTGAAAGTAGAAACTCGCCCGATTACAATGGTAGGTGTATTTTTTCCCTAGGCCATTCTGGTTAAGCGTTTGGAGCAGCAGAAGTGCGAAAAATTTTTTGCCTTCTCAACCATTTCTTGGCTTCAAAGTCCCATATCTCGCGAACGGATTGACCTAACCCAAAAATTCTTGTTGCGTCTGAAAGTAGAAACTCGCCCGATTACAACGGTATGTGTATTTTTTCCCTAGGCCATTCTGGTTAAGCGTTTGGAGCAGCAGAAGCGCGAAAAATTTGTTGTCTTCTCAACCATTTCTTAGCTTCAAAGTCCCATATCTCGCGAACGGATTGACCTAACCCAAAAATTCCTATTGTAGCTGAAAGTAGAAACTCGCCCGATTACAACGGTATGTGTATTTTTTCCCTAGGCCATTCTGGTTAAGCGTTTGGAGCAGCAGAAGTGCGAAAAATTTTTTGCCTTCTCAACCATTTCTTGGCTTCAAAGTCCCATATCTCGCGAACGGATTGACCTAACCCAAAAATTCCTATTGGAACTGAAAGTAGAATCTCGCCCGATTACAACGGTATGTGTATTTTTCCCCTAGGCCATTCTGGTTAAGCGTTTGGAGCAGCAGAATTGCGAAAAATTTTTTGCCTTCTCAACCATTTCTTGGCTTCAAACTCCCATATCTCGCGAACGAATTGACCTAACCAAAAAATTCCTGTTGCGTCTGAAAGTAGAAACTCGCCCGATTACAACGGTATGTGTATTTTTTCCCTAGGCCATTCTGGTTAAACGTTTGGAGCAGCAGATGTGCGAACAATTTGTTGTCTTCTTAACCATTTCTTAGCTTCAAACTCCCATATCTCGCGAACGGATTGACCTAACCCAAAAATTCCTGTTGCGGGTGAAAGTAAAAACTCGCCCGATTACAACGGTATGTGTATTTTTTCCCTAGCCCATTCTGGTTAAGCGTTTGGAGCAGCAGAATTGCGAAAAATTTGTTGTCTTCTCAACCATTTCTTAGCTTCAAAGTCCCATATCTCGCGAGCGGATTGACCTAACCCAAAAATTCCAACAGCATCTGAAAGAAGAGACTCGCCCGATTACAACGGTATGTGTATTTTTTCCCTAGGCCATTCTGGTTAAGCGTTTGGAGCAGCAGAATTGCGAAAAATTTGTTGTCTTCTAAACCATTTCTTGGCTTCAAACTCCCATATCTCCCGAACGGATTGACCTAACCCAAAAATTCCTATTGCATCTGAAAGTAGAAACTCGCCCGATTACAACGGTATGTTTATTTTTTCCCTAGGCCATTCTGGTTAAGCGTTTGGAGCAGCAGAATTGCGAAAAATTTTATGCCTTCTCAACCATTCCGTGTCTTCAAACTCCCGTATCTCACGAACGGGTTGACATAACCCAAAAATTCCTATTGCATTTGAAAGTAGACTCTCGCCCTATACGACGGTACGTGTATTTTTCCCTAGGTCATTCTGGTTAAGCGATTGGAGCAGCAGAATTGTTAAAAATTTTTTGCCTACTCTACCATTTCTTGGCTTCAAACTCCCATATCTACCGAACGGATTGACCTAACCCAAAAATTCCTATAGCATGTGAAAGTAGAAACTCGACCGATTACAACGGTATGTGTATTTTTTCCCTAGGCCAATCTGGTTAAGCGTTTGGAGCAGCAGAAGTGCGAACAATTTGTTGCCTTCTCAACCATTTCTTGGCTTCAAACTCCCATATCTCGCGAACGAATTCACCTAACCCAAAAATTCCTGTTGCGTCTGAAAGTAGAAACTCGCCCGATTACAACGGTATGTGTACTTTTTCCCTAGGCCATTCTGGTTAAGCGTTTGGAGCAGCAGAAGTGCGAACAATTTGTTGTCTTCTTAACCATTTCTTTGCTTCAAAGTCCCATATCTCGCGAACGGATTGACCTAACCCAACAATTCCTATTGCATCTGAAAGTAAAAACTCGCCCGGTTACAACGGTAAGTGTATTTTTTCCCTAGGCCACTCTGATTAAGCGTTTGGATCAGTAGAATTGCGAAAAATGTTTTGCCTTCTCTACCATTTCTTAGCTTCAAACTCCCATATCTCGCGAACGGATTGACCTTACCCAAAAATTCCTATTGCATCTGAAAGTAGAAACTCGCCCGATTACAACGGTATGTGTATTTTTTCCCTAGGCCATTCTGGTCAAGCGTTTGGATCAGCAGAATTGCGAAAAATTGTATGCCTTCTCAACCATTTCTTGGCTTCAAACTCCCATGTCTCGCGAACGGATTGACCTAACCCAAAAGTTCCTGTTGCGTGTGAAAGTAAAAACTCGCCCGATTACAACGGTATGTGTATTTTTTCCCTAGGCCAATCTGATTATGCGTTTGGAGCAGCAGAATTGCGAAAAATTTGTTGTCTTCTAAACCATGTCTTGGCTTCAAACTCCCATATCTCCCGAACGGATTGACCTAACCCAAAAATTCCTATTGCATTTGAAAGTAGAAACTCGCCCGATTACAATGGTAGGTGTATTTTTTCCCTAGGCCATTCTGGTTAAGCGTTTGGAGCAGCAGAAGTGCGAAAAATTTTTTGCCTTCTCAACCATTTCTTGGCTTCAAAGTCCCATATCTCGCGAACGGATTGACCTAACCCAAAAATTCCTGTTGCGTCTGAAAGTAGAAACTCGCCCGATTACAGCGTTGTGTGTATTTTTTCCCTAGGCCATTCTGGTTAAGCGTTTGGAGCAGCAGAAGTGCGAAAAATTTGTTGTCTTCTCAACCATTTCTTAGCTTCAAAGTCCCATATCTCGCGAACGGTTTGACCTAACCCAAAAATTCCTATTGTAGCTGAAAGTAGAAGCTCGCCCGATTACAACGGTATGTGTATTTTTTCCCTAGGCCATTCTGGTTAAGCGTTTGGAGCAGCAGAAGTGCGAAAAATTTTTTGCCTTCTCAACCATTTCTTGGCTTCAAAGTCCCATATCTCGCGAACGGATTGACCTAACCCAAAAATTCCTGTTGCGTCTGAATGTAGAAACTCGCCCGATTACGGCGTTGTGTGTATTTTTTCCCTAGGCCATTCTTGTTAAGCGTTTGGAGCAGCAGAAGTGCGAAAAATTTGTTGTCTTGTCAACCATTTCTTAGGTTCAAAGTCCCATATCTCGCGAACGGATTGACCTAACTCAAAAATTCCTATTGGAACTGAAAGTAGAATCTCGCCCGATTACAACGGTATGTGTATTTTTCCCCTAGGCCATTCTGGTTAAGCGTTTGGAGCAGCAGAATTGCGAAAAATTTTTTGCCTTCTCAACCATTTCTTGGCTTCAAACTCCCATATCTGGCGAACGAATTCACCTAACCCAAAAATTCCTGTTGCGTCTGAAAGTAGAAACTCGCCCGATTACAACGGTATGGGCATTTCTTCCCTAGGCCATTCTGGTTAAACGTTTGGAGCAGCAGATGTGCGAACAATTTGTTGTCTTCTTAACCATTTCTTAGCTTCAAACTCCCATATCTCGCGAACGGATTGACCTAACCCAAAAATTCTTGTTGCGGGTGAAACTAAAAACTCGCCCGATTACAACGGTATGTGTATTTTTTCCCTAGCCCATTCTGGTTAAGCGTTTGGAGCAGCAGAATTGCGAAAAATTTTTTGCCTTCTCAACCATTTCTTGGCTTCAAACTCCCATATCTCGCAAACGAATTGACCTAACCCAAAAATTCCTGTTGCGTCTGAAAGTAGAAACTCGCCCGATTACAACGGTATGTGTATTTTTTCCCTAGGCCATTCTGGTTAAGCGTTTGGATTAGCAGAATTGCGAAAAATTGTATGCCTTCTCAACCATTTCTTGGCTTCAAACTCCCATATCTCCCGAACGGATTGACCTAACCGAAAAATTCCTATTGCATTTGAAAGTAGAAACTCGCCCGATTACAATGGTATGTGTATTTTTTCCCTAGGCCATTCTGGTTAAGCGTTTGGAGCAGCAGAATTGCGAAAAATTTGTTGTCTTCTTAACCATTTCTTAGCTTCAAACTCCCATATCTCGCGAACTCATTGACCTAACCCAAAAATTCCTGTTGCGGGTGAAAGTAAAAACACGCCCGATTACAACGGTATGTGTATTTTTTCCCTAGCCCATTCTGGTTAAGCGTTTGGAGCAGCAGAATTGCGAAAAATTTGTTGTCTTCTCAACCATTTCTTAGCTTCAAAGTCCCATATCTCGCGAACGGATTGACCTAACCCAAAAATTCCTACAGCATCTGAAAGAAGAGACTCGCCCGATTACAACGGTATGTGTATTTTTCCCTAGGTCATTCTGGTTAAGCGATTGGAGCAGCAGAATTGTTAAAAATATTTTGCCTACTCTACCATTTCTTGGCTTCAAACTCCCATATCTCCCGAACGGATTGACCTAACCCAAAAATTCCTATAGCATGTGAAAGTAGAAACTCGACCGATTACAACGGTATGTGTATTTTTCCCTAGGTCATTCTGGTTAAGCGATTGGAGCAGCAGAATTGTTAAAAATATTTTGCCTACTCTACCATTTCTTGGCTTCAAACTCCCATATCTCGCGAACGGATTGACCTAACCCAAAAATTCCTATTGCATCTGAAAGTAGAAACTCGCCCGATTACAACGGTATGTGTATTTTTTCCCTAGGCCATTCTGGTCAAGCGTTTGGATCAGCAGAATTGCGAAAAATTGTATGCCCTCTCAACCATTTCTTGGCTTCAAACTCCCATGTCTCGCGAACGGTTTGACCTAACCCAAAAGTTCCTGTTGCGTGTGAAAGTAAAAACTCGCCCGATTACAACGGTATGTGTATTTTTTCCCTAGGCCAATCTGGTTATGCGTTTGGAGCAGCAGAATTGCGAAAAAATTGTTGTCTTCTCAACCATTTCTTGGCTTCAAACTCCCATATCTCCCGAACGGATTGACCTAACCCAAAAATTCCTATTGTAGCTGAAAGTAGAAACTCGCCCGATTACAATGGTATGTGTATTTTTTCCCTAGGCCATTCTGGTTAAGCGTTTGGAGCAGCAGAAGTGCGAAAAATTTTTTGCCTTCTCAACCATTTCTTGGCTTCAAAGTCCCATATCTCGCGAACGGATTGACCTAACCCAAAAATTCCTGTTGCGTCTGACAGTAGAAACTCGCCCGATTACGGCGTTGTGTGTATTTTTTCCCTAGGCCATTCTGGTTAAGCGTTTGGAGCAGCAGAAGTGCGAAAAATTTGTTGTCTTGTCAACCATTTCTTAGGTTCAAAGTCCCATATCTCGCGAACGGATTGACCTGACCCAAAAATTCCTGTTGCGGGTGAAAGTAAAAACTCGCCCGATTACAACGGTATGTGTATTTTTTCCCTAGCCCATTCTGGTTAAGCGTTTGGAGCAGCAGAATTGCGAAAAATTTGTTGTCTTCTCAACCATTTCTTAGCTTCAAAGTCCCATATCTCGCGAACGGATTGACCTAACCCAAAAATTCCTACAGCATCTGAAAGTAGAGACTCGCCCGATTACAACGGTATGTGTATTTTTTCCCTAGGCCAATCTGGTTAAGCGTTTGGAGCAGCAGAAGTGCGAACAATTTGTTGCCTTCTCAACCATTTCTTGGCTTCAAACTCCCATATCTCGCGAACGAATTCACCTAACCCAAAAATTCCTGTTGCGTCTGAAAGTAGAAACTCGCCCGATTACAACGGTATGTGTACTTTTTCCCTAGGCCATTCTGGTTAAGCGTTTGGAGCAGCAGAAGTGCGAACAATTTGTTGTCTTCTTAACCATTTCTTTGCTTCAAAGTCCCATATCTCGCGAACGGATTGACCTAACCCAAAAATTCCTATTGCATCTGAAAGTAAAAACTCGCCCGGTTACAACGGTAAGTGTATTTTTTCCCTAGGCCACTCTGATTAAGCGTTTGGATCAGTAGAATTGCGAAAAATGTTTCGCCTTCTCTACCATTTCTTAGCTTCAAACTCCCATATCTCGCGAACGGATTGACCTAACCCAAAAATTCCTATTGCATCTGAAAGTAGAAACTCGCCCGATTACAACGGTATGTGTATTTTTTCCCTAGGCCATTCTGGTCAAGCGTTTGGATCAGCAGAATTGCGAAAAATTGTATGCCTTCTCAACCATTTCTTGGCTTCAAACTCCCATGTCTCGCGAACGGATTGACCTAACCCAAAAGATCCTGTTGCGTGTGAAAGTAAAAACTCGCCCGATTACAACGGTATGTGTATTTTTTCCCTAGGCCAATCTGGTTATGCGTTTGGAGCAGCAGAATTGCGAAAAATTTGTTGTCTTCTCAACCATTTCTTGGCTTCAAACTCCCATATCTCCCGAACGGATTGACCTAACCCAAAAATTCCTATTGTAGCTGAAAGTAGAAACTCGCCCGATTACAATGGTATGTGTATTTTTTCCCTAGGCCATTCTGGTTAAGCGTTTGGAGCAGCAGAATTGCGAAAAATTTTATGCCTTCTCAACCATTCCGTGTCTTCAAACTCCCGTATCTCACGAACGGGTTGACATAACCCAAAAATTCCTATTGCGTTTGAAAGTAGACTCTCGCCCTATACGACGGTACGTGTATTTTTCCCTAGGTCATTCTGGTTAAGCGATTGGAGCAGCAGAATTGTTAAAAATTTTTTGCCTACTCTACCATTTCTTGGCTTCAAACTCCCATATCTCCCGAACGGATTTACCTAACCCAAAAATTCCTATAGCATGTGAAAGTAGAAACTCGACCGATTACAACGGTATGTGTATTTTTTCCCTAGGCCAATCTGGTTAAGCGTTTGGAGCAGCAGAAGTGCGAACAATTTGTTGCCTTCTCAACCATTTCTTGGCTTCAAACTCCCATATCTCGCGAACGAATTCACCTAACCCAAAAATTCCTGTTGCGTCTGAAAGTAGAAACTCGCCCGATTACAACGGTATGTGTACTTTTTCCCTGGGCCATTCTGGTTAAGCGTTTGGAGCAGCAGAAGTGCGAACAATTTGTTGTCTTCTTAACCATTTCTTTGCTTCAAAGTCCCATATCTCGCGAACGGATTGACCTAACCCAAAAATTCCTATTGCATCTGAAAGTAAAAACTCGCCCGGTTACAACGGTAAGTGTATTTTTTCCCTAGGCCACTCTGATTAAGCGTTTGGATCAGTAGAATTGCGAAAAATGTTTTGCCTTCTCTACCATTTCTTAGTTTCAAACTCCCATATCTCGCGAACGGATTGACCTAACCCAAAAGTTCCTGTTGCGTGTGAAAGTAAAAACTCGCCCGATTACAACGGTATGTGTATTTTTTCCCTAGGCCAATCTGGTTATGCGTTTGGAGCAGCAGAATTGTGAAAAATTTGTTGTCTTCTCAACCATTTCTTGGCTTCAAACTCCCATATCTCCCGAACGGATTGACCTAACCCAAAAATTCCTATTGCATTTGAAAGTAGAAACTCGCCCGATTACAGTGGTATGTGTATTTTTTCCCTAGGCCATTCTGGTTAAGCGTTTGGAGCAGCAGAATTGCGAAAAATTTGTTGCCTTCTCAACCATTTCTTGGCTTCAAAGTCCCATATCTCGCGAACGGATTGACCTAACCCAAAAATTCTTGTTGCGTCTGACAGTAGAAACTCGCCCGATTACGGCGTTGTGTGTATTTTTTCCCTAGGCCATTCTGGTTAAGCGTTTGGAGCAGCAGAAGTGCGGAAAATTTGTTGTCTTGTCAACCATCTCTTAGGTTCAAAGTCCCATATCTCGCGAACGGATTGACCTAACCCAAAAATTCCTGTTGCGGGTGAAAGTAAAAACTCGCCCGATTACAACGGTATGTGTATTTTTTCCCTAGCCCATTCTGGTTAAGCGTTTGGAGCAGCAGAATTGCGAAAAATTTGTTGTCTTCTCAAACATTTCTTAGCTTCAAAGTCCCATATCTCGCGAACGGATTGACCTAACCCAAAAATTCCTACAGCATCTGAAAGTAGAGACTCGCCCGATTACAACGGTATGTGTATTTTTTCCCTAGGCCATTCTGGTTAAGCGTTTGGAGCAGCAGAATTGCGAAAAATTTTATGCCTTCTCAACCATTCCGTGTCTTCAAACTCCCGTATCTCACGAACGGGTTGACATAACCCAAAAATTCCTATTGCGTTTGAAAGTAGACTCTCGCCCTATACGACGGTACGTGTATTTTTCCCTAGGTCATTCTGGTTAAGCGATTGGAGCAGCAGAATTGTTAAAAATTTTTTGCCTACTCTACCATTTCTTGGCTTCAAACTCCCATATCTCCCGAACGGATTGACCTAACCCAAAAATTCCTATAGCATGTGAAAGTAGAAACTCGACCGATTACAACGGTATGTGTATTTTTTCCCTAGGCCAATCTGGTTAAGCGTTTGGAGCAGCAGAAGTGCGAACAATTTGTTGCCTTCTCAACCATTTCTTGGCTTCAAACTCCCATATCTCGCGAACGAATTCACCTAACCCAAAAATACCTGTTGCGTCTGAAAGTAGAAACTCGCCCGATTACAACGGTATGTGTACTTTTTCCCTAGGCCATTCTGGTTAAGCGTTTGGAGCAGCAGAAGTGCGAACAATTTGTTGCCTTCTTAACCATTTCTTTGCTTCAAAGTCCCATATCTCGCGAACGGATTGACCTAACCCAAAAATTCCTATTGCATCTGAAAGTAAAAACTCGCCCGGTTACAACGGTAAGTGTATTTTTTCCCTAGGCCACTCTGATTAAGCGTTTGGATCAGTAGAATTGCGAAAAATGTTTTGCCTTCTCTACCATTTCTTAGCTTCAAACTCCCATATCTCGCGAACGGATTGACCTAACCCAAAAATTCCTATTGCATCTGAAAGTAGAAACTCGCCCGATTACAACGGTATGTGTATTTTTTCCCTAGGCCATTCTGGTCAAGCGTTTGGATCAGCAGAATTGCGAAAAATTGTATGCCTTCTCAACCATTTCTTGGCTTCAAACTCCCATGTCTCGCGAACGGATTGACCTAACCCAAAAGTTCCTGTTGCGTGTGAAAGTAAAAACTCGCCCGATTACAACGGTATGTGTATTTTTTCCCTAGGCCAATCTGATTATGCGTTTGGAGCAGCAGAATTGCGAAAAATTTGTTGTCTTCTCAACCATTTCTTGGCTTCAAACTCCCATATCTCCCGAACGGATTGACCTAACCCAAAAATTCCTATTGTAGCTGAAAGTAGAAACTCGCCCGATTACAATGGTATGTGTATTTTTTCCCTAGGCCAATCTGGTTAAGCGTTTGGAGCAGCAGAAGTGCGAACAATTTGTTGCCTTCTCAACCATTTCTTGGCTTCAAACTCCCATATCTCGCGAACGAATTCACCTAACCCAAAAATTCCTGTTGCGTCTGAAAGTAGAAACTCGCCCGATTACAACGGTATGTGTACTTTTTCCCTGGGCCATTCTGGTTAAGCGTTTGGAGCAGCAGAAGTGCGAACAATTTGTTGTCTTCTTAACCATTTCTTTGCTTCAAAGTCCCATTTCTCGCGAACGGATTGACCTAACCCAAAAATTCCTATTGCATCTGAAAGTAAAAACTCGCCCGGTTACAACGGTAAGTGTATTTTTTCCCTAGGCCACTCTGATTAAGCGTTTGGATCAGTAGAATTGCGAAAAATGTTTTGCCTTCTCTACCATTTCTTAGCTTCAAACTCCCATATCTCGCGAACGGATTGACCTAACCCAAAAATTCCTATTGCATCTGAAAGTAGAAACTCGCCCGATTACAACGGTATGTGTATTTTTTCCCTAGGCCATTCTGGTCAAGCGTTTGGATCAGCAGAATTGCGAAAAATTGTATGCCTTCTCAACCATTTCTTGGCTTCAAACTCCCATGTCTCGCGAACGGATTGACCTAACCCAAAAGTTCCTGTTGCGTGTGAAAGTAAAAACTCGCCCGATTACAACGGTATGTGTATTTTTTCCCTAGGCCATTCTGGTTAAGCGTTTGGAGCAGCAGAAGTGCGAAAAATTTGTTGTCTTGTCAACCATTTCTTAGGTTCAAAGTCCCATATCTCGCGAACGGATTGACCTAACCCAAAAATTCCTATTGGAACTGAAAGTAGAATCTCGCCCGATTACAACGGTATGTGTATTTTTCCCCTAGGCCATTCTGGTTAAGCGTTTGTAGCAGCAGAATTGCGAAAAATTTTTTGCCTTCTCAACCATTTCTTGGCTTCAAACTCCCATATCTCGCGAACGAATTGACCTAATCCAAAAATTCCTGTTGCGTCTGAAAGTAGAAACTCGCCCGATTACAACGTTATGTGTATTTTTTCCCTAGGCCATTCTGGTTAAGCGTTTGGATCAGCAGAATTGCGAAAAATTGTATGCCTTCTCAACCATTTCTTGGCTTCAAACTCCCATATCTCCCGAACGGATTGACCTAACCCAAAAATTTCTATTGCATCTGAAAGTAGAAACACGCCCGATTAAATCGGTATGTGTATTTTTTCCCTAGGCCATCCTGGTTAAGCGTTTGGAGCAGCAGAATTGCGAAAAATTTTATGCCTTCTCAACCATTCCTTGTCTTCAAACTCCCGTATCTCACGAACGGGTTGACATAACCCAAAAATTCCTATTGCATTTGAAAGTAGACTCTCGCCCTATTACGACGGTACGTGTATTTTTCCCTAGGTCATTCTGGTTAAGCGATTGGAGCAGCAGAATTGTTAAAAATTTTTTGCCTACTCTACCATTTCTTGGCTTCAAACTCCCATATCTCCCGAACGGATTGACCTAACCCAAAAATTCCTGTTGCGTCTGACAGTAGAAACTCGCCCGATTACGGCGTTGTGTGTATTTTTTCCCTAGGCCATTCTGGTTAAGCGTTTGGAGCAGCAGAAGTGCGAAAAATTTGTTGTCTTGTCAACCATTTCTTAGGTTCAAAGTCCCATATCTCGCGAACGGATTGACCTAACCCAAAAATTCCTGTTGCGGGTGACAGTAAAAACTCGCCCGATTACAACGGTATGTGTATTTTTTCCCTAGCCCATTCTGGTTAAGCGTTTGGAGCAGCAGAATTGCGAAAAATTTGTTGTCTTCTCAACCATTTCTTAGCTTCAAAGTCCCATATCTCGCGAACGGATTGACCTAACCCAAAAATTCCTATAGCATGTGAAAGTAGAAACTCGACCGATTACAACGGTATGTGTATTTTTTCCCTAGGCCAATCTGGTTAAGCGTTTGGAGCAGCAGAAGTGCGAACAATTTGTTGCCTTCTCAACCATTCCGTGTCTTCAAACTCCCGTATCTCACGAACGGGTTGACATAACCCAAAAATTCCTATTGCGTTTGAAAGTAGACTCTCGCCCTATACGACGGTACGTGTATTTTTCCCTAGGTCATTCTGGTTAAGCGATTGGAGCAGCAGAATTGTTAAAAATTTTTTGCCTACTCTACCATTTCTTGGCTTCAAACTCCCATATCTCCCGAACGGATTGACCTAACCCAAAAATTCCTATAGCATGTGAAAGTAGAAACTCGACCGATTACAACGGTATGTGTATTTTTTCCCTAGGCCAATCTGGTTAAGCGTTTGGAGCAGCAGAAGTGCGAACAATTTGTTGCCTTCTCAACCATTTCTTGGCTTCAAACTCCCATATCTCGCGAACGAATTCACCTAACCCAAAAATTCCTGTTGCGTCTGAAAGTAGAAACTCGCCCGATTACAACGGTATGTGTACTTTTTCCCTGGGCCATTCTGGTTAAGCGTTTGGAGCAGCAGAAGTGCGAACAATTTGTTGTCTTCTTAACCATTTCTTTGCTTCAAAGTCCCATTTCTCGCGAACGGATTGACCTAACCCAAAAATTCCTATTGCATCTGAAAGTAAAAACTCGCCCGGTTACAACGGTAAGTGTATTTTTTCCCTAGGCCACTCTGATTAAGCGTTTGGATCAGTAGAATTGCGAAAAATGTTTTGCCTTCTATACCATTTCTTAGCTTCAAACTCCCATATCTCGCGAACGGATTGACCTAACCCAAAAATTCCTATTGCATCTGAAAGTAGAAACTCGCCCGATTACAACGGTATGTGTATTTTTTCCCTAGGCCATTCTGGTCAAGCGTTTGGATCAGCAGAATTGCGAAAAATTGTATGCCTTCTCAACCATTTCTTGGCTTCAAACTCCCATGTCTCGCGAACGGATTGACCTAACCCAAAAGTTCCTGTTGCGTGTGAAAGTAAAAACTCGCCCGATTACAACGGTATGTGTATTTTTTCCCTAGGCCATTCTGGTTAAGCGTTTGGAGCAGCAGAAGTGCGAAAAATTTGTTGTCTTGTCAACCATTTCTTAGGTTCAAAGTCCCATATCTCGCGAACGGATTGACCTAACCCAAAAATTCCTATTGGAACTGAAAGTAGAATCTCGCCCGATTACAACGGTATGTGTATTTTTCCCCTAGGCCATTCTGGTTAAGCGTTTGTAGCAGCAGAATTGCGAAAAATTTTTTGCCTTCTCAACCATTTCTTGGCTTCAAACTCCCATATCTCGCGAACGAATTGACCTAATCCAAAAATTCCTGTTGCGTCTGAAAGTAGAAACTCGCCCGATTACAACGTTATGTGTATTTTTTCCCTAGGCCATTCTGGTTAAGCGTTTGGATCAGCAGAATTGCGAAAAATTGTATGCCTTCTCAACCATTTCTTGGCTTCAAACTCCCATATCTCCCGAACGGATTGACCTAACCCAAAAATTTCTATTGCATCTGAAAGTAGAAACACGCCCGATTAAATCGGTATGTGTATTTTTTCCCTAGGCCATCCTGGTTAAGCGTTTGGAGCAGCAGAATTGCGAAAAATTTTATGCCTTCTCAACCATTCCTTGTCTTCAAACTCCCGTATCTCACGAACGGGTTGACATAACCCAAAAATTCCTATTGCATTTGAAAGTAGACTCTCGCCCTATTACGACGGTACGTATATTTTTCCCTAGGTCATTCTGGTTAAGCGATTGGAGCAGCAGAATTGTTAAAAATTTTTTGCCTACTCTACCATTTCTTGGCTTCAAACTCCCATATCTCCCGAACGGATTGACCTAACCCAAAAATTCCTGTTGCGTCTGACAGTAGAAACTCGCCCGATTACGGCGTTGTGTGTATTTTTTCCCTAGGCCATTCTGGTTAAGCGTTTGGAGCCGCAGAAGTGCGAAAAATTTGTTGTCTTGTCAACCATTTCTTAGGTTCAAAGTCCCATATCTCGCGAACGGATTGACCTAACCCAAAAATTCCTGTTGCGGGTGACAGTAAAAACTCGCCCGATTACAACGGTATGTGTATTTTTTCCCTAGCCCATTCTGGTTAAGCGTTTGGAGCAGCAGAATTGCGAAAAATTTGTTGTCTTCTCAACCATTTCTTAGCTTCAAAGTCCCATATCTCGCGAACGGATTGACCTAACCCAAAAATTCCTATTGCATCTGAAAGTAGAAACTCGCCCGATTACAACGGTATGTGTATTTTTTCCCTAGGCCATTCTGGTCAAGCGTTTGGATCAGCAGAATTGCGAAAAATTGTATGCCTTCTCAACCATTTCTTGGCTTCAAACTCCCATGTCTCGCGAACGGATTGACCTAACCCAAAAGTTCCTGTTGCGTGTGAAAGTAAAAACTCGCCCGATTACAACGGTATGTGTATTTTTTCCCTAGGCCAATCTGATTATGCGTTTGGAGCAGCAGAATTGCGAAAAATTTGTTGTCTTCTCAACCATTTCTTGGCTTCAAACTCCCATATCTCCCGAACGGATTGACCTAACCCAAAAATTCCTATTGTAGCTGAAAGTAGAAACTCGCCCGATTACAATGGTATGTGTATTTTTTCCCTAGGCCATTCTGGTTAAGCGTTTGGAGCAGCAGAAGTGCGAAAAATTTTTTGCCTTCTCAACCATTTCTTGGCTTCAAAGTCCCATATCTCGCGAACGGATTGACCTAACCCAAAAATTCCTGTTGCGTCTGACAGTAGAAACTCGCCCGATTACGGCGTTGTGTGTATTTTTTCCCTAGGCCATTCTGGTTAAGCGTTTGGAGCAGCAGAAGTGCGAAAAATTTGTTGTCTTGTCAACCATTTCTTAGGTTCAAAGTCCCATATCTCGCGAACGGATTGACCTAACCCAAAAATTCCTGTTGCGGGTGACAGTAAAAACTCGCCCGATTACAACGGTATGTGTATTTTTTCCCTAGCCCATTCTGGTTAAGCGTTTGGAGCAGCAGAATTGCGAAAAATTTGTTGTCTTCTCAACCATTTCTTAGCTTCAAAGTCCCATATCTCGCGAACGGATTGACCTAACCCAAAAATTCCTATAGCATGTGAAAGTAGAAACTCGACCGATTACAACGGTATGTGTATTTTTTCCCTAGGCCAATCTGGTTAAGCGTTTGGAGCAGCAGAAGTGCGAACAATTTGTTGCCTTCTCAACCATTCCGTGTCTTCAAACTCCCGTATCTCACGAACGGGTTGACATAACCCAAAAATTCCTATTGCGTTTGAAAGTAGACTCTCGCCCTATACGACGGTACGTGTATTTTTCCCTAGGTCATTCTGGTTAAGCGATTGGAGCAGCAGAATTGTTAAAAATTTTTTGCCTACTCTACCATTTCTTGGCTTCAAACTCCCATATCTCCCGAACGGATTGACCTAACCCAAAAATTCCTATAGCATGTGAAAGTAGAAACTCGACCGATTACAACGGTATGTGTATTTTTTCCCTAGGCCAATCTGGTTAAGCGTTTGGAGCAGCAGAAGTGCGAACAATTTGTTGCCTTCTCAACCATTTCTTGGCTTCAAACTCCCATATCTCGCGAACGAATTCACCTAACCCAAAAATTCCTGTTGCGTCTGAAAGTAGAAACTCGCCCGATTACAACGGTATGTGTACTTTTTCCCTGGGCCATTCTGGTTAAGCGTTTGGAGCAGCAGAAGTGCGAACAATTTGTTGTCTTCTTAACCATTTCTTTGCTTCAAAGTCCCATTTCTCGCGAACGGATTGACCTAACCCAAAAATTCCTATTGCATCTGAAAGTAAAAACTCGCCCGGTTACAACGGTAAGTGTATTTTTTCCCTAGGCCACTCTGATTAAGCGTTTGGATCAGTAGAATTGCGAAAAATGTTTTGCCTTCTCTACCATTTCTTAGCTTCAAACTCCCATATCTCGCGAACGGATTGACCTAACCCAAAAATTCCTATTGCATCTGAAAGTAGAAACTCGCCCGATTACAACGGTATGTGTATTTTTTCCCTAGGCCATTCTGGTCAAGCGTTTGGATCAGCAGAATTGCGAAAAATTGTATGCCTTCTCAACCATTTCTTGGCTTCAAACTCCCATGTCTCGCGAACGGATTGACCTAACCCAAAAGTTCCTGTTGCGTGTGAAAGTAAAAACTCGCCCGATTACAACGGTATGTGTATTTTTTCCCTAGGCCATTCTGGTTAAGCGTTTGGAGCAGCAGAAGTGCGAAAAATTTGTTGTCTTGTCAACCATTTCTTAGGTTCAAAGTCCCATATCTCGCGAACGGATTGACCTAACCCAAAAATTCCTATTGGAACTGAAAGTAGAATCTCGCCCGATTACAACGGTATGTGTATTTTTCCCCTAGGCCATTCTGGTTAAGCGTTTGTAGCAGCAGAATTGCGAAAAATTTTTTGCCTTCTCAACCATTTCTTGGCTTCAAACTCCCATATCTCGCGAACGAATTGACCTAATCCAAAAATTCCTGTTGCGTCTGAAAGTAGAAACTCGCCCGATTACAACGTTATGTGTATTTTTTCCCTAGGCCATTCTGGTTAAGCGTTTGGATCAGCAGAATTGCGAAAAATTGTATGCCTTCTCAACCATTTCTTGGCTTCAAACTCCCATATCTCCCGAACGGATTGACCTAACCCAAAAATTTCTATTGCATCTGAAAGTAGAAACACGCCCGATTAAATCGGTATGTGTATTTTTTCCCTAGGCCATCCTGGTTAAGCGTTTGGAGCAGCAGAATTGCGAAAAATTTTATGCCTTCTCAACCATTCCTTGTCTTCAAACTCCCGTATCTCAAGAACGGGTTGACATAACCCAAAAATTCCTATTGCATTTGAAAGTAGACTCTCGCCCTATTACGACGGTACGTGTATTTTTCCCTAGGTCATTCTGGTTAAGCAATTGGAGCAGCAGAATTGTTAAAAATTTTTTGCCTACTCTACCATTTCTTGGCTTCAAACTCCCATATCTCCCGAACGGATTGACCTAACCCAAAAATTCCTATAGCATGTGAAAGTAGAAACTCGACCGATTACAACGGTATGTGTATTTTTTCCCTAGGCCAATCTGGTTAAGCGTTTGGAGCAGCAGAAGTGCGAACAATTTGTTGCCTTCTCAACCATTTCTTGGCTTCAAACTCCCATATCTCGCGAACGAATTCACCTAACCCAAAAGTTCCTGTTGCGTGTGAAAGTAAAAACTCGCCCGATTACAACGGTATGTGTATTTTTTCCATAGGCCAATCTGGTTATGCGTTTGGAGCAGCAGAATTGCGAAAAATTTGTTGTCTTCTCAACCATTTCTTGGCTTCAAACTCCCATATCTCCCGAACGGATTGACCCAACCCAAAAATTCCTATTGCATTTGAAAGTAGAAACTCGCCCGATTACAATGGTATGTGTATTTTTTCCCTAGGCCATTCTGGTTAAGCGTTTGGAGCAGCAGAATTGCGAAAAATTTGTTGCCTTCTCAACCATTTCTTGGCTTCAAAGTCCCATATCTCGCGAACGGATTGACCTAACCCAAAAATTCTTGTTGCGTCTGAAAGTAGAAACTCGCCCGATTACAACGGTATGTGTACTTTTTCCCTAGGCCATTCTGGTTAAGCGTTTGGAGCAGCAGAAGTGCGAACAATTTGTTGTCTTCTTAACCATTTCTTGGCTTCAAACTCCCATATCTCGCGAACGGATTGACCTAACCCAAAAATTCCTGTTGCGTGTGAAAGTAAAATCTCGCCCGATTACAACGGTATGTGTATTTTTTCCCTAGCCCATTCTGGTTAAGCGTTTGGAGCAGCAGAATTGCGAAAAATTTGTTGTCTTCTCAAACATTTCTTAGCTTCAAAGTCCCATACCTCGCGAACGGATTGACCTAACCCAAGAATTCCTATTGCATCTGAAAGTAAAAACTCGCCCGGTTACAACGCTAAGTGTATTTTTTCCCTAGGCCACTCTGGTTAAACGTTTGGATCAGTAGAATTGCGAAAAATGTTTTGCCTTCTCTACCATTTCTTGGCTTCAAACTCCCATATCTCGCGAATGGATTGACCTAACCCAAAAATTCCAATTGCATCTGAAAGTAGAAACTCGCCCGATTACAACGGTATGTGTATTTTTGCCTAGGCCATTCTGGTTAAGCGTTTGGAGCAGCAGAAGTGCGAAAAATTTGTTGTCTTCTCAACCATTTCTTGGCTTCAATCTCCCATATCTCCCGAACGGATTGACCTAACCCAAAAATTCCTATTGCATTTGAAAGTAGAAACTCGCCTGTAGCAACGATATGTGTATTTTTCCCTAGGTAATTCTGTTTAAGCGATTGGAGCAGCAGAATTGTTAAAAATTTTTTGCTACTCTACCATTTCTTGTCTTCAAACACCCATATCTCCCGAACGGATTGACCTAACCCAAAAATTCCTATTGCATCTGAAAGTAGAAACTCGCCCGTTTACAACGGTATGTGTATTTTTTCCCTAGGCCATTCTGGTTAAGCGTTTGGATCAGCAGAATTGTGAAAAATTGTATGCCTTCTCAACCATTTCTTGGCTTCAAACTCCCATATCTCGCGAACGGTTTGACCTAACCCAAAAGTGCCTGTTGTGTGTGAAAGTAAAAACTCGCCCGATTACAACGGTATGTGTATTTTTTCCCAAGCCCATTCTGGTTAAGCGATTGGAGCAGCAGAAGTGCGAAAAATTTGTTGTCTTGTCAACCATTTCTTAGCTTCAAACTCCCATATCTCGCGAACGAATTCACCTAACCCAAAAATTCCTGTTGCGTCTGAAAGTAGAAACTCGCCCGATTACAACGGTATGTGTACTTTTTCCCTGGGCCATTCTGGTTAAGCGTTTGGAGCAGCAGAAGTGCGAACAATTTGTTGTCTTCTTAACCATTTCTTTGCTTCAAAGTCCCATTTCTCGCGAACGGATTGACCTAACCCAAAAATTCCTATTGCATCTGAAAGTAAAAACTCGCCCGGTTACAACGGTAAGTGTATTTTTTCCCTAGGCCACTCTGATTAAGCGTTTGGATCAGTAGAATTGCGAAAAATGTTTTGCCTTCTCTACCATTTCTTAGCTTCAAACTCCCATATCTCGCGAACGGATTGACCTAACCCAAAAATTCCTATTGCATCTGAAAGTAGAAACTCGCCCGATTACAACGGTATGTGTATTTTTTCCCTAGGCCATTCTGGTCAAGCGTTTGGATCAGCAGAATTGCGAAAAATTGTATGCCTTCTCAACCATTTCTTGGCTTCAAACTCCCATGTCTCGCGAACGGATTGACCTAACCCAAAAGTTCCTGTTGCGTGTGAAAGTAAAAACTCGCCCGATTACAACGGTATGTGTATTTTTTCCCTAGGCCATTCTGGTTAAGCGTTTGGAGCAGCAGAAGTGCGAAAAATTTGTTGTCTTGTCAACCATTTCTTAGGTTCAAAGTCCCATATCTCGCGAACGGATTGACCTAACCCAAAAATTCCTATTGGAACTGAAAGTAGAATCTCGCCCGATTACAACGGTATGTGTATTTTTCCCCTAGGCCATTCTGGTTAAGCGTTTGTAGCAGCAGAATTGCGAAAAATTTTTTGCCTTCTCAACCATTTCTTGGCTTCAAACTCCCATATCTCGCGAACGAATTGACCTAATCCAAAAATTCCTGTTGCGTCTGAAAGTAGAAACTCGCCCGATTACAACGTTATGTGTATTTTTTCCCTAGGCCATTCTGGTTAAGCGTTTGGATCAGCAGAATTGCGAAAAATTGTATGCCTTCTCAACCATTTCTTGGCTTCAAACTCCCATATCTCCCGAACGGATTGACCTAACCCAAAAATTTCTATTGCATCTGAAAGTAGAAACACGCCCGATTAAATCGGTATGTGTATTTTTTCCCTAGGCCATCCTGGTTAAGCGTTTGGAGCAGCAGAATTGCGAAAAATTTTATGCCTTCTCAACCATTCCTTGTCTTCAAACTCCCGTATCTCACGAACGGGTTGACATAACCCAAAAATTCCTATTGCATTTGAAAGTAGACTCTCGCCCTATTACGACGGTACGTGTATTTTTCCCTAGGTCATTCTGGTTAAGCGATTGGAGCAGCAGAATTGTTAAAAATTTTTTGCCTACTCTACCATTTCTTGGCTTCAAACTCCCATATCTCCCGAACGGATTGACCTAACCCAAAAATTCCTATAGCATGTGAAAGTAGAAACTCGACCGATTACAACGGTATGTGTATTTTTTCCCTAGGCCAATCTGGTTAAGCGTTTGGAGCAGCAGAAGTGCGAACAATTTGTTGCCTTCTCAACCATTTCTTGGCTTCAAACTCCCATATCTCGCGAACGAATTCACCTAACCCAAAAGTTCCTGTTGCGTGTGAAAGTAAAAACTCGCCCGATTACAACGGTATGTGTATTTTTTCCATAGGCCAATCTGGTTATGCGTTTGGAGCAGCAGAATTGCGAAAAATTTGTTGTCTTCTCAACCATTTCTTGGCTTCAAACTCCCATATCTCCCGAACGGATTGACCCAACCCAAAAATTCCTATTGCATTTGAAAGTAGAAACTCGCCCGATTACAATGGTATGTGTATTTTTTCCCTAGGCCATTCTGGTTAAGCGTTTGGAGCAGCAGAATTGCGAAAAATTTGTTGCCTTCTCAACCATTTCTTGGCTTCAAAGTCCCATATCTCGCGAACGGATTGACCTAACCCAAAAATTCTTGTTGCGTCTGAAAGTAGAAACTCGCCCGATTACAACGGTATGTGTACTTTTTCCCTAGGCCATTCTGGTTAAGCGTTTGGAGCAGCAGAAGTGCGAACAATTTGTTGTCTTCTTAACCATTTCTTGGCTTCAAACTCCCATATCTCGCGAACGGATTGACCTAACCCAAAAATTCCTGTTGCGTGTGAAAGTAAAATCTCGCCCGATTACAACGGTATGTGTATTTTTTCCCTAGCCCATTCTGGTTAAGCGTTTGGAGCAGCAGAATTGCGAAAAATTTGTTGTCTTCTCAAACATTTCTTAGCTTCAAAGTCCCATACCTCGCGAACGGATTGACCTAACCCAAGAATTCCTATTGCATCTGAAAGTAAAAACTCGCCCGGTTACAACGCTAAGTGTATTTTTTCCCTAGGCCACTCTGGTTAAACGTTTGGATCAGTAGAATTGCGAAAAATGTTTTGCCTTCTCTACCATTTCTTGGCTTCAAACTCCCATATCTCGCGAATGGGTTGACCTAACCCAAAAATTCCAATTGCATCTGAAAGTAGAAACTCGCCCGATTACAACGGTATGTGTATTTTTGCCTAGGCCATTCTGGTTAAGCGTTTGGAGCAGCAGAAGTGCGAAAAATTTGTTGTCTTCTCAACCATTTCTTGGCTTCAATCTCCCATATCTCCCGAACGGATTGACCTAACCCAAAAATTCCTATTGCATTTGAAAGTAGAAACTCGCCTGTAGCAACGATATGTGTATTTTTCCCTAGGTAATTCTGTTTAAGCGATTGGAGCAGCAGAATTGTTAAAAATTTTTTGCTACTCTACCATTTCTTGTCTTCAAACTCCCATATCTCCCGAACGGATTGACCTAACCCAAAAATTCTTATAGCATCTGAAACTAGAAACTCGCCCGATTACAACGGTATGTGTATTTTTTCCCTAGGCCAATCTGGTTAAGCGATTGGAGCAGCAGAAGTGCGAAAAATTTGTTGTCTTGTCAACCATTTCTTAGCTTCAAAGTCCCATATCTGGCGAACGCATTGACCTAACCCAAAAATTCCTATTGCATCTGAAAGTAGAAACTCGCCCGTTTACAACGGTATGTGTATTTTTTCCCTAGGCCATTCTGGTTAAGCGTTTGGATCAGCAGAATTGTGAAAAATTGTATGCCTTCTCAACCATTTCTTGGCTTCAAACTCCCATATCTCGCGAACGGTTTGACCTAACCCAAAAGTGCCTGTTGTGTGTGAAAGTAAAAACTCGCCCGATTACAACGGTATGTGTATTTTTTCCCAAGCCCATTCTGGTTAAGCGATTGGAGCAGCAGAAGTGCGAAAAATTTGTTGTCTTGTCAACCATTTCTTAGCTTCAAAGTCCCATATCTCGCGAACGCATTGACCCAACCCAAAAATTCCTATTGCATCTGAAAGTAGAATCTCGCCCGTTTACAACGGTATGTGTATTTTTTCCCTAGGCCATTCTGGTTAAGCGTTTGGATCAGCAGAATTGTGAAAAATTGTATGCCTTCTCAACTATTTCTTGGCTTCAAACTCCCATATCTCGCGAACGGTTTGACCTAACCCAAAAGTGCCTGTTGCGTGTGAAAGTAAAAACTCGCCCGATTACAACGGTATGTGTATTTTTTCCCTAGCCCATTCTGGTTAAGCGTTTGGAGCAGCAGAATTGCGAAAAATTTGTTGTCTTCTCAACCATTTCTTAGCTTCAAAGTCCCATATCTCGCGAACGGATTGACCTAACCCAAAAATTCCAATTGCATCTGAAAGTAGAAACTCGCCCGATTACAACGGTATGTGTACTTTTTCCCTAGGCCGGTCTGGTTAAGCGTTTGGAGCAGCAGAAGTGCGAACAATTTGTTGTCTTCTTAACCAATTCTTAGCTTCAAACTCCCATATCTCGCGAACGGATTGACCTAACCCAAAAATTCCTGTTGCGTGTGAAAGTAAAAACTCGCCCGATTACAACGGTATGTGTATTTTTTCCCTAGCCCATTCTGGTTAAGCGTTTGGAGCAGCAGAATTGCGAAAAATTTGTTGCCTTCTCAACCATTTCTTGGCTTCAATCTCCCATATCTCCCGAACGGATTGACCTAACCCAAAAATTTCTATTGCATCTGAAAGTAGAAACACGCCCGATTAAATCGGTATGTCTATTTTTTCCCTAGGCCATCCTGGTTAAGCGTTTGGAGCAGCAGAATTGCGAAAAATTTTATGCCTTCTCAACCATTCCTTGTCTTCTAACTCCCGTATCTCACGAACGGGTTGACATAACCCAAAAATTCCTATTGCATTTGAAAGTAGACTCTCGCCCGATTACGACGGTACGTGTATTTTTCCCTAGGTCATTCTGGTTAAGCGATTGGAGCAGCAGAATTGTTAAAAATTTTTTGCCTACTCTACCATTTCTTGGCTTCAAACTCCCATATCTCCTGAACGGATTGACCTAACCCAAAAATTCCTATAGCATCTGAAAGTAGAAACTCGACCGATTACCACGGTATGTGTATTTCTTCCCTAGGCCAATCTGGTTAAGCGATTGGAGCGGCAGAAGTGCGAAAAATTTGTTGCCTTCTCAACCATTTCTTGGCTTCAAACTCCAATATCTCGCGAACGAATTCACCTAACCCAAAAATTCCTGTTGCGTCTGAAAGTAGAAACTCGCCCGATTACAACGGTATGTGTATTTTTTCCCTAGCCCATTCTGGTTAAGCGTTTGGAGCAGCAGAATTGCGAACAATTTGTTGCCTTCTCAACCATTTCTTAGCTTCAAAGTCCCATATCTCGCGAACGGATTGACCTAACCCAAAAATTCCTATTGCATCTGAAAGTAAAAACTCGCCCGGTTACAACGGTAAGTGTATTTTTTCCCTAGGCCACTCTGGTTAAACGTTTGGATCAGTAGAATTGCGAAAAATGTTTTGCCTTCTCTACCATTTCTTGGCTTCAAACTCCCATATCTCGCGAATGGATTGACCTAACCCAAAAATACCAATTGCATCTGAAAGTAGAAACTCGCCCGATTACAACGGTATGTGTATTTTTTCCCTAGGCCATTCTGGTTAAGCGTTTGGATCAGCAGAATTGCGAAAGATTGTATGCCTTCTCAACCATTTCTTGGCTTCAAACTCCCATATCTCGCGAACGGATTGACCTAACCCAAAAATTCCTGTTGCGTGTGAAAGTAAAAACTCCCCCGATTACAACGGTATGTGTATTTTTTCCCTAGCCCATTCTGGTTAAGCGTTTGGAGCAGCAGAATTGCGAAAAATTTGTTGTCGTCTCAACCATTTCTTAGCTTCAAAGTCCCATATCTCGCGAACGGATTGACCTAACCCAAAAATTCCTAGTGCATCTGAAAGTAGAAACTCGCCCGATTACAACGGTATGTGTATTTTTTCCCTAGGCCAATCTGGTTAAGCGATTGGAGCAGCAGAAGTGCGAAAAATTTGTTGTCTTGTCAACCATTTCTTAGCTTCAAAGTCCCATATCTCGCGAACGCATTGACCTAACCCAAAAATTCCTATTGCATCTGAAAGTAGAAACTCGCCCGTTTGCAACGGTATGTGTATTTTTTCCCTAGGCCATTCTGGTTAAGCGTTTGGATCAGCAGAATTGTGAAAAATTGTATGCCTTCTCAACCATTTCTTGGCTTCAAACTCCCATATCTCGCGAACGGTTTGACCTAACCCAAAAGTGCCTGTTGCGTGTGAAAGTAAAAACTCGCCCGATTACAACGGTATGTGTAGTTTTTCCCTAGCCCATTCTGGTTAAGCGTTTGGAGCAGCAGAATTGCGAAAAATTTGTTGTCTTCTCAACCATTTCTTGGCTTCAGTCTCCCATATCTCCCGAACGAATTGACCTAACCCAAAAATTGCTATTGCATTTGAAAGTAGAAACTCGTCCGATTGCAACCGTACGTGTATTTTTCCCTAGGTCATTCTGGTTAAGCGATTGGAGCAGCAGAATTGTTAAAAATTTTTTGCCTACTCTACCATTTCTTGGCTTCAAACTCCCATATCTCCCGAACGGATTGACCTAACCCAAAAATTCCTATAGCATATGAAAGTAAAAACTCGCCCGATTACAACGGTATGTGTATTTTTTCCCTAGCCCATTCTGGTTAAGCGTTTGGAGCAGCAGAATTGCGAAAAATTTGTTGCCTTCTCAACCATTTCTTAGCTTCGAAGTCCCATATCTCGCGAACGGATTGACCTAACCCAAAAATTCCTATTGCATCTGAAAGTAGAAACTCGCCCGATTACAACGGTATGTGTATTTTTTCCCTAGGCCATTCTGGTTAAGCCTTTGGATCAGCAGCATTGCGATAAATTGTATGCCTTTTCAACCATTTCTTGGCTTCAAACTCCCATATCTCTCGAACGGATTGACCTAACCCAAAAGTTCCTGTTGCGTGTGAAAGTAAAAACTCGCCCGATTACACCAGTATGTGTATTTTTTCCCTAGCCCATTCTGGTTTAGCGTTTGGAGCAGCAGAATTGCGAAAAATTTGTTGTCTTCTCAACCATTTCTTAGCTTCAAAGTCCCATATCTCGCGAACGGATTGACCTAACCCAAAAATTCCTATTGCATCTGAAAGTAGAAACTCGCCCGGTTACAACGGTATGTGTATTTTTTCCCTAGGCCATTCTGGTTAAGCGTTTGGATCAGCAGAATTGCGAAAAATTTGTTGTCTTCTCAACCATTTCTTAGCTTCAAAGTCCCATATCTCGCGAACGGATTGACCTAACCCAAAAATTCCTATTGCATCTGAAAGTAAAAACTCGCCCGGTTACAACGGTAAGTGTATTTTTTCCCTAGGCCACTCTGGTTAAACGTTTGGATCAGTAGAATTGCGAAAAATGTTTTGCCTTCTCTACCATTTCTTGGCTTCAAACTCCCATATCTCGCGAATGGATTGACCTAACCCAAAAATTCCAATTGCATCTGAAAGTAGAAACTCGCCCGATTACAACGGTATGTGTATTTTTTCCCTAGGCCATTCTGGTTAAGCGTTTGGATCAGCAGAATTGCGAAAGATTGTATGCCTTCTCAACCATTTCTTGGCTTCAAACTCCCATATCTCGCGAACGGATTGACCTAACCCAAAAATTCCTGTTGCGTGTGAAAGTAAAAACTCCCCCGATTACAACGGTATGTGTATTTTTTCCCTAGCCCATTCTGGTTAAGCGTTTGGAGCAGCAGAATTGCGAAAAATTTGTTGTCGTCTCAACCATTTCTTAGCTTCAAAGTCCCATATCTCGCGAACGGATTGACCTAACCCAAAAATTCCTAGTGCATCTGAAAGTAGAAACTCGCCCGATTACAACGGTATGTGTATTTTTTCCCTAGGCCATTCTGGTTAAGCGTTTGGAGCAGCAGAAGCGCGAAAAATTTGTTATCTTCTCAACCATTTCTTAGCTTCAAAGTCCCATATCTCGCGAACGGATTGACCTAACCCAAAAATTCCTATTGTAGCTGAAAGTAGAAACTCGCCCGATTACAACGGTATGTGTAATTTTTCCCTAGGCCATTGTGGTTAAGCGTTTGGAGCAGCAGAAGTGCGAAAAATTTGTTGTCTTCTCAACCATTTCTTGGCTTCAATCTCCCATATCTCCCGAACGAAATGACCTAACCCAAAAATTGCTATTGCATTTGAAAGTAGAAACTCGCCCGATTGCAACGGTACGTGTATTTTTCCCTAGGTCATTCTGGTTAATCGATTGGATCAGCAGAATTGTGAAAAATTGTATGCCTTCTCAACCATTTCTTGGCTTCAAACTCCCATATCTCGCGAACGGTTTGACCTAACCCAAAAGTGCCTGTTGCGTGTGAAAGTAAAAACTCGCCCGATTACAACGGTATGTGTATTTTTTCCCTAGCCCATTCTGGTTAAGCGTTTGGAGCAGCAGAATTGCGAAAAATTTTTTGCCTACTCTACCATTTCTTAGCTTCAAAGTCCCATATCTCGCGAACGGATTGACCTAACCCAAAAATTCCTAGTGCATCTGAAAGTAGAAACTCGCCTGATTAAAACGGTATGTGTGTTTTTTCCCTAGGCCATTCTGGTTAAGCGTTTGGAGCAGCAGAAGTACGAAAAATTTGTTGTCTTCTCAACCATTTCTTAGCTTCAAAGTCTCATATCTCGCGAACGGATTGTCCTAACCCAAAAATTCCTATTGTAGCTGAAAGTAGAAACTCGCCCGATTACAACGGTATGTGTATTTTTTCCCTAGGCCATTCTGGTTAAGCGTTTGGAGCACCAGAAGTGCGAAAAATTTGTTGTCTTCTCAACCATTTCTTGGCTTCAATCTCCCATATCTCCCGAACGAATTGACCTAACCCAAAAATTGCTATTGCATTTGAAAGTAGAAACTCGCTCGATTGCAACGGTACGTGTATTTTTCCCTAGGTCATACTGGTTAATCGATTGGAGCAGCAGAATTGTTAAAAATTTTTTGCTACTCTACCATTTCTTGGCTTCAAACCCCCATATCTCCCGAACGGATTGACCTAACCCAAAAATTCCTATAGCATCTGAAAGTAGAAACTCGCCCGATTACAACGGTATGTGTATTTTTCCCCTAGGCCATTCTGGTTAAGCCTTTGGATCAGCAGAATTGCGAAAAATTGTATGCCTTTTCAACCATTTCTTGGCTTCAAACTCCCATATCTCTCGAACGGATTGACCTAACCCAAAAGTTCCTGTTGCGTGTGAAAGTAAAAACTCGCCCGATTACACCAGTATGTGTATTTTTTCCCTAGCCCATTCTGGTTAAGCGTTTGGAGCAGCAGAATTGCGAAAAATTTGTTGTCTTCTCAACCATTTCTTAGCTTCAAAGTCCCATATCTCGCGAACGGATTGACCTAACCCAAAAATTCCTGTTGCGTGTGAAAGTAAAAACTCGCCCGATTACAACGGTATGTGTATTTTTTCCCTAGGCCATTCTGGTTAAGCGTTTGGAGCAGCAGAAGTGCGAAAAATTTGTTGTCTTCTCAACCATTTCTTAGCTTCAAAGTCCCATATCTCGCGCACGGATTGACCTAACCCAAAAATTCCTATTGCATCTGAAAGTAGAAACTCGCCCGATTACCACGGTATGTGTATTTTTTCCCTAGGCCATTCTGGTTAAGCGTTTGGAGCAGCAGAATTGCGAAAAATTTGTTGTCTTCTCAACCATTTCTTAGCTTCAAAGTCCCATATCTCGCGCACGGATTGACCTAACCCAAAAATTCCTATTGCATCTGAAAGTAGATACTCGCCCGATTACAACGGTATGTGTACTTTTTCCCTAGACCATTCTGGTTAAGCGTTTGGAGCAGCAGAATTGCGAAAAATTTGTTGCCTTCTCAACCATTTCTTAGCTTCAAAGTCCCATATCTCGCGAACGGATTGACCTAACCCAAAAATTCCTATTGCATCTGAAAGTAAAAACTCGCCCGGTTACAACGGTAAGTGTATTTTTTCTCTAGGCCACTCTGGTTAAACGTTTGGATCAGTAGAATTGCGAAAAATGTTTTGCCTTCTCTACCATTTCTTGGCTTCAAACTCCCATATCTCGCGAATGGATTGACCTAACCCAAAAATTCCAATTGCATCTGAAAGTAGAAACTCGCCCGATTACAACGGTATGTGTATTTTTTCCCTAGGCCATTCTGGTTAAGCGTTTGGATCAGCAGAATTGCGAAAGATTGTATGCCTTCTCAACCATTTCTTGGCTTCAAACTCCCATATCTCGCGAACGGATTGACCTAACCCAAAAATTCCTGTTGCGTGTGAAAGTAAAAACTCCCCCGATTACAACGGTATTTGTATTTTTTCCCTAGCCCATTCTGGTTAAGCGTTTGGAGCAGCAGAATTGCGAAAAATTTGTTGCCTTCTCAACCATTTCTTAGCTTCAAAGTCCCATATCTCGCGAACGGATTGACCTAACCCAAAAATTGCTATTGCATTTGAAAGTAGAAACTCGCCCGATTGCAACCGTACGTGTATTTTTTCCCTAGCCCATTCTGGTTAAGCGTTTGGAGCAGCAGAATTGCGAAAAATTTGTTGCCTTCTCAACCATTTCTTAGCTTCGAAGTCCCATATCTCGCGAACGAATTGACCTAACCCAAAAATTCCTATTGCATCTGAAAGTAGAAACTCGCCCGGTTACAACGGTATGTGTATTTTTTCGCTAGGCCATTCTGGTTAAGGGTTTGGATAAGCAGAATTGCGAAAAATTTGTTGTCTTCTCAACCATTTCTTAGCTTCAAAGTCCCATATCTCGTGAACGGATTGACCTAACCCAAAAATTCCTAGTGCATCTGAAAGTAGAATCTCGCCTGATTAAAACGGTATGTGTATTTTTTCCCTAGGCCATTCTGGTTAAGCGTTTGGAGCAGCAGAAGTGCGAACAATTTGTTGTCTTCTTAACCATTTCTTAGCTTCAAACTCCCATATCTCGCGAACGGATTGACCTAACCCAAAAATTCCTGTTGCGTGTGAAAGTAAAAACTCGCCCGATTATAACGGTATGTGTATTTTTTCCCTAGCCCATTCTGGTTAAGCGTTTGGAGCAGCAGAATTGCGAAAAATTTGTTGCCTTGTCAACCATTTCTTAGCTTCAAAGTCCCATATCTCGCGAACGGATTGACATAACCCAAAAATTCCTAGTGCATCTGAAAGTAGAAACTCGCCCGATTACAACGGTATGTGTATTTTTTCCCTAGGCCATTCTGGTTAAGCGTTTGGAGCAGCAGAAGTGAGAAAAATTTGTTGTCTTCTCAACCATTTCTTAGCTTCAAAGTCCCATATCTCGCGAACGGATTGACCTAACCCAAAAATTCCTATTGTAGCTGAAAGTAGAAACTCGCCCGATTACAACGGTATGTGTATTTTTTCCCTAGGCCAATCTGGTTAAGCGATTGGAGCAGCAGAAGTGCGAAAAATTTGTTGTCTTGTCAACCATTTCTTAGCTTCAAAGTCCCATATCTCGCGAACGGATTGACCTAACCCAAAAATTCCTATTGAAGCTGAAAGTAGAAACTCGCCCGATTACAACGGTATGTGTATTTTTTCCCCAGGCCATTCTGGTTAAGCGATTGGAGCGGCAGAATTGTTAAAAATTTTTTGCCTACTCTACCATTTCTTGGCTTCAAACTCCCATATCTCCCGAACGGATTGACCTAACCCAAAAATTCGTGTTGCGTGTGAAAGTAAAAACTCGCCCGATTACAACGGTATGTGTATTTTTTCCCTAGGCCATTCTGGTTAAGCGTTTGGAGCAGCAGAAGTGCGAAAAATTTGTTGACCTCTCAACCATTTCTTAGATTCAAAGTCCCATATCTCGCGCACGGATTGACCTAACCCAAAAATTCCTATTGCATCTGAAAGTAGAAACTCGCCCGATTACCACGGTATATGTATTTTTTCCCTAGGCCATTCTGGTTAAGCGTTTGGAGCAGCAGAATTGCGAAAAATTTGTTGTCTTCTCAACCATTTCTTAGTTTCAAAGTCCCATATCTCGCGCACGGATTGACCTAACCCAAAAATTCCTATTGCATCTGAAAGTAGAAACTCGCCCGATTACAACGGTATGTGTACTTTTTCCCTAGGCCATTCTGGTTAAGCGTTTGGAGCAGCAGAAGTGCGAACAATTTGTTGTCTTCTTAACCATTTCTTAGCTTCAAAGTCCCATATCTCGCGAACGGATTGACCTAACCCAAAAATTCCTATTGCATCTGAAAGTAGAAACTCGCCCGATTACAACGGTATGTGTATTTTTTCCCTAGGCCAATCTGGTTAAGCGATTGGAGCAGCAGAAGTGCGAAAAATTTGTTGTCTTGTCAACCATTTCTTAGCTTCAAAGTCCCATATCTCGCGAACGGATTGACCTAACCCAAAAATTCCTATTGTAGCTGAAAGTAGAAACTCGCCCGATTACAACGGTATGTGTATTTTTTCCCCAGGCCATTCTGGTTAAGCGATTGGAGCGGCAGAATTGTTAAAAATTTTTTGCCTACTCTACCATTTCTTGGCTTCAAACTCCCATATCTCCCGAACGGATTGACCTAACCCAAAAATTCGTGTTGCGTGTGAAAGTAAAAACTCGCCCGATTACAACGGTATGTGTATTTTTTCCCTAGGCCATTCTGGTTAAGCGTTTGGAGCAGCAGAAGTGCGAAAAATTTGTTGACCTCTCAACCATTTCTTAGATTCAAAGTCCCATATCTCGCGCACGGATTGACCTAACCCAAAAATTCCTATTGCATCTGAAAGTAGAAACTCGCCCGATTACCACGGTATATGTATTTTTTCCCTAGGCCATTCTGGTTAAGCGTTTGGAGCAGCAGAATTGCGAAAAATTTGTTGTCTTCTCAACCATTTCTTAGTTTCAAACTCCCATATCTCGCGCACGGATTGACCTAACCCAAAAATTCCTATTGCATCTGAAAGTAGAAACTCGCCCGATTACAACGGTATGTGTACTTTTTCCCTAGGCCATTCTGGTTAAGCGTTTGGAGCAGCAGAAGTGCGAACAATTTGTTGTCTTCTTAACCATTTCTTAGCTTCAAACTCCCATATCTCGCGAACGGATTGACCTAACCCAAAAATTCCTGTTGCGTGTGAAAGTAAAAACTCGCCCGATTATAACGGTATGTGTATTTTTTCCCTAGCCCATTCTGGTTAAGCGTTTGGAGCAGCAGAATTGCGAAAAATTTGTTGCCTTGTCAACCATTTCTTAGCTTCAAAGTCCCATATCTCGCGAACGGATAGACATAACCCAAAAATTCCTAGTGCATCTGAAAGTAGAAACTCGCCCGATTACAACGGTATGTGTATTTTTTCCCTAGGCCATTCTGGTTAAGCGTTTGGAGCAGCAGAAGTGAGAAAAATTTGTTGTCTTCTCAACCATTTCTTAGCTTCAAAGTCCCATATCTCGCGAACGGATTGACCTAACCCAAAAATTCCTATTGTAGCTGAAAGTAGAAACTCGCCCGATTACAACGGTATGTGTATTTTTTCCCTAGGCCAATCTGGTTAAGCGATTGGAGCAGCAGAAGTGCGAAAAATTTGTTGTCTTGTCAACCATTTCTTAGCTTCAAAGTCCCATATCTCGCGAACGGATTGACCTAACCCAAAAATTCCTATTGTAGCTGAAAGTAGAAACTCGCCCGATTACAACGGTCTGTGTATTTTTTCCCTAGGCCATTCTGGTTAAGCGATTGGAGCGGCAGAATTGTTAAAAATTTTTTGCCTACTCTACCATTTCTTGGCTTCAAACTCCCATATCTCCCGAACGGATTGACCTAACCCAAAAATTCGTGTTGCGTGTGAAAGTAAAAACTCGCCCGATTACAACGGTATGTGTATTTTTTCCCTAGGCCATTCTGGTTAAGCGTTTGGAGCAGCAGAAGTGCGAAAAATTTGTTGACCTCTCAACCATTTCTTAGATTCAAAGTCCCATATCTCGCGCACGGATTGACCTAACCCAAAAATTCCTATTGCATCTGAAAGTAGAAACTCGCCCGATTACCACGGTATATGTATTTTTTCCCTAGGCCAATCTGGTTAAGCGTTTGGAGCAGCAGAATTGCGAAAAATTTGTTGTCTTCTCAACCATTTCTTAGTTTCAAAGTCCCATATCTCGCGCACGGATTGACCTAACCCAAAAATTCCTATTGCATCTGAAAGTAGAAACTCGCCCGATTACAACGGTATGTGTACTTTTTCCCTAGGCCATTCTGGTTAAGCGTTTGGAGCAGCAGAAGTGCGAACAATTTGTTGTCTTCTTAACCATTTCTTAGCTTGAAACTCCCATATCTCGCGAACGGATTGACCTAACCCAAAAATTCCTGTTGCGTGTGAAAGTAAAAACTCGCCCGATTATAACGGTATGGGTATTTTTTCCCTAGCCCATTCTGGTTAAGCGTTTGGAGCAGCAGAATTGCGAAAAATTTGTTGCCTTGTCAACCATTTCTTAGCTTCAAAGTCCCATATCTCGCGAACGGATTGACATAACCCAAAAATTCCTAGTGCATCTGAAAGTAGAAACTCGCCCGATTACAACGGTATGTGTATTTTTTCCCTAGGCCATTCTGGTTAAGCGTTTGGAGCAGCAGAAGTGAGAAAAATTTGTTGTCTTCTCAACCATTTCTTAGCTTCAAAGTCCCATATCTCGCGAACGGATTGACCTAACCCAAAAATTCCTATTGTAGCTGAAAGTAGAAACTCGCCCGATTACAACGGTATGTGTATTTTTTCCCTAGGCCATTCTGGTTAAGCGATTGGAGCGGCAGAATTGATAAAAATTTTTTGCCTACTCTACCATTTCTTGGCTTCAAACTCCCATATCTCGCGAACGGATTGACCTAACCCAAAAATTCCTGTTGCGTGTGAAAGTAAAAACTCGCCCGATTATAACGGTATGTGTACTTTTTCCCTAGGCCATTCTGGTTAAGCGTTTGGAGCAGCAGAAGTGCGAAAAATTTGTTGCCTTGTCAACCATTTCTTAGTTTCAAACTCCCATATCTCGCGAACGGATTGACCTAACCCAAAAATTCCTGTTGCGTGTGAAAGTAAAAACTCGCCCGATTATAACGGTATGTGTATTTTTTCCCTAGGCCATTCTGGTTAAGCGTTTGGAGCAGCAGAAGTGAGAAAAATTTGTTGTCTTCTCAACCATTTCTTAGCTTCAAAGTCCCATATCTCGCGAACGGATTGACCTAACCCAAAAATTCCTATTGTAGCTGAAAGTAGAAACTCGCCCGATTATAACGGTATGTGTATTTTTTCCCTAGGCCAATCTGGTTAAGCGATTGGAGCAGCAGAAGTGCGAAAAATTTGTTGTCTTGTCAACCATTTCTTAGCTTCAAAGTCCCATATCTCGCGAACGGATTGACCTAACCCAAAAATTCCTATTGTAGCTGAAAGTAGAAACTCGCCCGATTACAACGGTATGTGTATTTTTTCCCTAGGCCATTCTGGTTAAGCGATTGGAGCGGCAGAATTGTTAAAAATTTTTTGCCTACTCTACCATTTCTTGGCTTCAAACTCCCATATCTCCCGAACGGATTGACCTAACCCAAAAATTCCTATAGCATCTGAAAGTAGAAACTCGCCCGATTACAACGGTATGTGTATTTTTTCCCTAGGCCATTCTGGTTAAGCGATTGGAGCAGCAGAAGTGCGAAAAATTTGTTGTCTCGTCAACCATTTCTTAGCTTCAAAGTCCCATATCTCGCGAACGGATTGACCTAACCCAAAAATTCCTATTGTAGCTGAAAGTAGAAACTCGCCCGGTTACAACGGTATGTGAATTTTTTCCCTAGGCCATTCTGGTTAAGCGTTTGGATCAGCAGAATTGCGAAAAATGTTTTGCCTTCTCTACCATTTCTTGGCTTCAAACTCCCATATCTCGCGAACGGATTGACCTAGCCGAAAAATTCCAATTGCATCTGAAAGTAGAAACTCGCCCGATTACAACGGTATGTGTATTTTTTCCCTAGGCCATTCTGGTTAAGCGTTTGGATCAGCAGAATTGCGAAAAATTGTATGCCTTCTCAACCATTTCTTGGCTTCAAACTCCCATATCTCGCGAACGGATTGACCTAACCCAAAAATTCCTGTTGCTTGTGAAAGTAAAAACTCGCCCGATTACAACGGTATGTGTATTTTTTCCCTAGCCCATTCTGGTTAAGAGTTTGGAGCAGCAGAATTGCGAAAAATTTGTTGTCTTCTCAACCATTTCTTAGCTTCAAAGTCCCATATCTCGCGAACGGATTGACCTAACCCAAAAATTCCTAGTGCATCTGAAAGTAGAAACTCGCCCGATTACAACGGTATGTGTATTTTTTCCCTAGGCCATTCTGGTTAAGCGTTTGGAGCAGCACAATTGTGAAAAATTTGTTGTCTTCTCAACCATTTCTTGTCTTCAATCTCCCATATCTCCCGAACGGATTGACCTAACCCAAAAATTCCTATTGCATTTGAAAGTAGAAACTCGCCCGATTGCAACGGTACGTGTATTTTTCCCTAGGTCATTCTGGTTAAGCGATGGGAGCAGCAGAATTGTTAAAAATTTTTTGCATACTCTACCATTTCTTGGCTTCAAACTCCCATATCTCCCGAACGGATTGACCTAACCCAAAAATTCCTATAGCATCTGAAAGTAGAAACTCGCCCGATTACAAAGGTATGTGTATTTTTTCCCTAGGCCATTCTGGTTAAGCGTTTGGAGCAGCAGAATTGCGAACAATTTTTTGCCTTCTCAACCATTTCTTGGCTTCAAACTCCCATATCTCGCGAACGGATTGACCTAACCCAAAAATTTCTATTGTAGCAGAAAGTAGAAACTCGTCCGATTACAACGGTATGTGTATTTTTTCCCGAGGCCATTCTGGTTAAGCGTTTGGAGCAGCAGAACTGCGAAAAATTTGTTGTCTTCTCAACCATTTCTTGGCTTCGAACTCCCATATCTCCCGAACGGATTGACCTAACCCAAAAATTCCTATTGCATCTGAAAGTGGAAACTCGCCCGATTACAAAGGTATGTGTATTTTTTCCCTAGGCCATTCTGGTTAAGCGTTTGGATCAGCAGAATTGCGAAAAATGTTTTGCCTTCTCTACCATTTCTTGGTTTCAAACTCCCATATCTCGCGAACGGATTGACCTAACCCAAAAATTCCAATTGCATCTGAAAGTAGAAACTCGCCTGATTACAACGGTATGTGTATTTTTTCCCTAGGCCATTCTGTTTAAGCGTTTGGATCAGCAGAATTGCGAAAAATTGTATGCCTTCTCAACCATTTCTTGGCTTGAAACTCCCATATCTCGCGAACGTATTGACCTAACCCAAAAATTCCTGTTGCTTGTGAAAGTAAAAACTCGCCCGATTACAACGGTATGTGTATTTTTTCCCTAGCCCATTCTGGTTAAGCGTTTGGAGCAGCAGAATTGCGAAAAATTTTTTGCCTTCTGAACCATTTCTTGGCTTCAAACTCCCATATCTCGCGAACGGATAGACCTAACCCACAAATTCCTATTGCATCTGAAAGTAGAAACTCGCCCGATTATAACGGTATGTGTATTTTTTCCCTAGGCCATTCTGGTTAAGCGTTTGAAGCAGCAGAATTGCGAAAAATTTTTTGCCTTCTCAATCATTTCTTGTCTTCAAACTCCCATATCTCGCGAACGGATTGACCTAACCCAAAAATTCCTATTGCATCTGAAAGTAGAAACTCGCCCGATTACAACGGTATGTGTATTTTTTCCCTAGGCCATTCTGGTTAAGCGTTTGGAGCAGCAGAATTGTGAAAAATTTGTTGTCTTCTCAACCATTTCTTGTCTTCAATCTCCCATATCTCCCGAACGGATTGACCTAACCCAAAAATGCCTATTGCATTTGAAAGTAGAAACTCGCCCGATTGCAACGGTACGTGTATTTTTCCCTAGGTCATTCTGGTTAAGCGATTGGAGCAGCAGAATTGTTAAAAATTTTTTGCCTACTCTACCATTTCTTGGCTTCAAACTCCCATATCTCCCGAACGGATTGACCTAACCCAAAAATTCCTATAGCATCTGAAAGTAGCAACTCGCCCGATTAGAACGGTATGTGTATTTTTTCTCTAGGCCAATCTGGTTAAGCGATTGGAGCAGCAGAAGTGCGAAAAATTTGTTGTCTTCTCAACCATTTCTTAGCTTCAAAGTCCCATATCTCGCGAACGGATTGACCTAACCCAAAAATTCCTAGTGCATCTGAAAGTAGAAACTCGCCCGATTACAACGGTATGTGTATTTTTTCCCTAGGCCATTCTGGTTAAGCGTTTGGAGCAGCACAATTGTGAAAAATTTGTTGTCTTCTCAACCATTTCTTGTCTTCAATCTCCCATATCTCCCGAACGGATTGACCTAACCCAAAAATTCCTATTGCATTTGAAAGTAGAAACTCGCCCGATTGCAACGGTACGTGTATTTTTCCCTAGGTCATTCTGGTTAAGCGATGGGAGCAGCAGAATTGTTAAAAATTTTTTGCATACTCTACCATTTCTTGGCTTCAAACTCCCATATCTCCCGAACGGATTGACCTAACCCAAAAATTCCTATAGCATCTGAAAGTAGAAACTCGCCCGATTACAAAGGTATGTGTATTTTTTCCCTAGGCCATTCTGGTTAAGCGTTTGGAGCAGCAGAATTGCGAACAATTTTTTGCCTTCTCAACCATTTCTTGGCTTCAAACTCCCATATCTCGCGAACGGATTGACCTAACCCAAAAATTTCTATTGTAGCAGAAAGTAGAAACTCGTCCGATTACAACGGTATGTGTATTTTTTCCCGAGGCCATTCTGGTTAAGCGTTTGGAGCAGCAGAAGTGAGAAAAATTTGTTGTCTTCTCAACCATTTCTTAGCTTCAAAGTCCCATATCTCGCGAACGGATTGACCTAACCCAAAAATTCCTGTTGCGTGTGAAAGTAAAAACTCGCCCGATTATAACGGTATGGGTATTTTTTCCCTAGCCCATTCTGGTTAAGCGTTTGGAGCAGCAGAATTGCGAAAAATTTGTTGCCTTGTCAACCATTTCTTAGCTTCAAAGTCCCATATCTCGCGAACGGATTGACATAACCCAAAAATTCCTAGTGCATCTGAAAGTAGAAACTCGCCCGATTACAACGGTATGTGTATTTTTTCCCTAGGCCATTCTGGTTAAGCGTTTGGAGCAGCAGAAGTGAGAAAAATTTGTTGTCTTCTCAACCATTTCTTAGCTTCAAAGTCCCATATCTCGCGAACGGATTGACCTAACCCAAAAATTCCTATTGTAGCTGAAAGTAGAAACTCGCCCGATTACAACGGTATGTGTATTTTTTCCCTAGGCCATTCTGGTTAAGCGATTGGAGCGGCAGAATTGATAAAAATTTTTTGCCTACTCTACCATTTCTTGGCTTCAAACTCCCATATCTCGCGAACGGATTGACCTAACCCAAAAATTCCTGTTGCGTGTGAAAGTAAAAACTCGCCCGATTATAACGGTATGTGTACTTTTTCCCTAGGCCATTCTGGTTAAGCGTTTGGAGCAGCAGAAGTGCGAAAAATTTGTTGCCTTGTCAACCATTTCTTAGTTTCAAACTCCCATATCTCGCGAACGGATTGACCTAACCCAAAAATTCCTGTTGCGTGTGAAAGTAAAAACTCGCCCGATTATAACGGTATGTGTATTTTTTCCCTAGGCCATTCTGGTTAAGCGTTTGGAGCAGCAGAAGTGAGAAAAATTTGTTGTCTTCTCAACCATTTCTTAGCTTCAAAGTCCCATATCTCGCGAACGGATTGACCTAACCCAAAAATTCCTATTGTAGCTGAAAGTAGAAACTCGCCCGATTATAACGGTATGTGTATTTTTTCCCTAGGCCAATCTGGTTAAGCGATTGGAGCAGCAGAAGTGCGAAAAATTTGTTGTCTTGTCAACCATTTCTTAGCTTCAAAGTCCCATATCTCGCGAACGGATTGACCTAACCCAAAAATTCCTATTGTAGCTGAAAGTAGAAACTCGCCCGATTACAACGGTATGTGTATTTTTTCCCTAGGCCATTCTGGTTAAGCGATTGGAGCGGCAGAATTGTTAAAAATTTTTTGCCTACTCTACCATTTCTTGGCTTCAAACTCCCATATCTCCCGAACGGATTGACCTAACCCAAAAATTCCTATAGCATCTGAAAGTAGAAACTCGCCCGATTACAACGGTATGTGTATTTTTTCCCTAGGCCATTCTGGTTAAGCGATTGGAGCAGCAGAAGTGCGAAAAATTTGTTGTCTCGTCAACCATTTCTTAGCTTCAAAGTCCCATATCTCGCGAACGGATTGACCTAACCCAAAAATTCCTATTGTAGCTGAAAGTAGAAACTCGCCCGGTTACAACGGTATGTGAATTTTTTCCCTAGGCCATTCTGGTTAAGCGTTTGGATCAGCAGAATTGCGAAAAATGTTTTGCCTTCTCTACCATTTCTTGGCTTCAAACTCCCATATCTCGCGAACGGATTGACCTAGCCGAAAAATTCCAATTGCATCTGAAAGTAGAAACTCGCCCGATTACAACGGTATGTGTATTTTTTCCCTAGGCCATTCTGGTTAAGCGTTTGGATCAGCAGAATTGCGAAAAATTGTATGCCTTCTCAACCATTTCTTGGCTTCAAACTCCCATATCTCGCGAACGGATTGACCTAACCCAAAAATTCCTGTTGCTTGTGAAAGTAAAAACTCGCCCGATTACAACGGTATGTGTATTTTTTCCCTAGCCCATTCTGGTTAAGAGTTTGGAGCAGCAGAATTGCGAAAAATTTGTTGTCTTCTCAACCATTTCTTAGCTTCAAAGTCCCATATCTCGCGAACGGATTGACCTAACCCAAAAATTCCTAGTGCATCTGAAAGTAGAAACTCGCCCGATTACAACGGTATGTGTATTTTTTCCCTAGGCCATTCTGGTTAAGCGTTTGGAGCAGCACAATTGTGAAAAATTTGTTGTCTTCTCAACCATTTCTTGTCTTCAATCTCCCATATCTCCCGAACGGATTGACCTAACCCAAAAATTCCTATTGCATTTGAAAGTAGAAACTCGCCCGATTGCAACGGTACGTGTATTTTTCCCTAGGTCATTCTGGTTAAGCGATGGGAGCAGCAGAATTGTTAAAAATTTTTTGCATACTCTACCATTTCTTGGCTTCAAACTCCCATATCTCCCGAACGGATTGACCTAACCCAAAAATTCCTATAGCATCTGAAAGTAGAAACTCGCCCGATTACAAAGGTATGTGTATTTTTTCCCTAGGCCATTCTGGTTAAGCGTTTGGAGCAGCAGAATTGCGAACAATTTTTTGCCTTCTCAACCATTTCTTGGCTTCAAACTCCCATATCTCGCGAACGGATTGACCTAACCCAAAAATTTCTATTGTAGCAGAAAGTAGAAACTCGTCCGATTACAACGGTATGTGTATTTTTTCCCGAGGCCATTCTGGTTAAGCGTTTGGAGCAGCAGAACTGCGAAAAATTTGTTGTCTTCTCAACCATTTCTTGGCTTCGAACTCCCATATCTCCCGAACGGATTGACCTAACCCAAAAATTCCTATTGCATCTGAAAGTGGAAACTCGCCCGATTACAAAGGTATGTGTATTTTTTCCCTAGGCCATTCTGGTTAAGCGTTTGGATCAGCAGAATTGCGAAAAATGTTTTGCCTTCTCTACCATTTCTTGGTTTCAAACTCCCATATCTCGCGAACGGATTGACCTAACCCAAAAATTCCAATTGCATCTGAAAGTAGAAACTCGCCTGATTACAACGGTATGTGTATTTTTTCCCTAGGCCATTCTGTTTAAGCGTTTGGATCAGCAGAATTGCGAAAAATTGTATGCCTTCTCAACCATTTCTTGGCTTGAAACTCCCATATCTCGCGAACGTATTGACCTAACCCAAAAATTCCTGTTGCTTGTGAAAGTAAAAACTCGCCCGATTACAACGGTATGTGTATTTTTTCCCTAGCCCATTCTGGTTAAGCGTTTGGAGCAGCAGAATTGCGAAAAATTTTTTGCCTTCTGAACCATTTCTTGGCTTCAAACTCCCATATCTCGCGAACGGATAGACCTAACCCACAAATTCCTATTGCATCTGAAAGTAGAAACTCGCCCGATTATAACGGTATGTGTATTTTTTCCCTAGGCCATTCTGGTTAAGCGTTTGAAGCAGCAGAATTGCGAAAAATTTTTTGCCTTCTCAATCATTTCTTGTCTTCAAACTCCCATATCTCGCGAACGGATTGACCTAACCCAAAAATTCCTATTGCATCTGAAAGTAGAAACTCGCCCGATTACAACGGTATGTGTATTTTTTCCCTAGGCCATTCTGGTTAAGCGTTTGGAGCAGCAGAATTGTGAAAAATTTGTTGTCTTCTCAACCATTTCTTGTCTTCAATCTCCCATATCTCCCGAACGGATTGACCTAACCCAAAAATGCCTATTGCATTTGAAAGTAGAAACTCGCCCGATTGCAACGGTACGTGTATTTTTCCCTAGGTCATTCTGGTTAAGCGATTGGAGCAGCAGAATTGTTAAAAATTTTTTGCCTACTCTACCATTTCTTGGCTTCAAACTCCCATATCTCCCGAACGGATTGACCTAACCCAAAAATTCCTATAGCATCTGAAAGTAGCAACTCGCCCGATTAGAACGGTATGTGTATTTTTTCTCTAGGCCAATCTGGTTAAGCGATTGGAGCAGCAGAAGTGCGAAAAATTTGTTGTCTTCTCAACCATTTCTTAGCTTCAAAGTCCCATATCTCGCGAACGGATTGACCTAACCCAAAAATTCCTAGTGCATCTGAAAGTAGAAACTCGCCCGATTACAACGGTATGTGTATTTTTTCCCTAGGCCATTCTGGTTAAGCGTTTGGAGCAGCACAATTGTGAAAAATTTGTTGTCTTCTCAACCATTTCTTGTCTTCAATCTCCCATATCTCCCGAACGGATTGACCTAACCCAAAAATTCCTATTGCATTTGAAAGTAGAAACTCGCCCGATTGCAACGGTACGTGTATTTTTCCCTAGGTCATTCTGGTTAAGCGATGGGAGCAGCAGAATTGTTAAAAATTTTTTGCATACTCTACCATTTCTTGGCTTCAAACTCCCATATCTCCCGAACGGATTGACCTAACCCAAAAATTCCTATAGCATCTGAAAGTAGAAACTCGCCCGATTACAAAGGTATGTGTATTTTTTCCCTAGGCCATTCTGGTTAAGCGTTTGGAGCAGCAGAATTGCGAACAATTTTTTGCCTTCTCAACCATTTCTTGGCTTCAAACTCCCATATCTCGCGAACGGATTGACCTAACCCAAAAATTTCTATTGTAGCAGAAAGTAGAAACTCGTCCGATTACAACGGTATGTGTATTTTTTCCCGAGGCCATTCTGGTTAAGCGTTTGAAGCAGCAGAATTGCGAAAAATTTTTTGCCTTCTGAACCATTTCTTGGCTTCAAACTCCCATATCTCGCGAACGGATAGACCTAACCCACAAATTCCTATTGCATCTGAAAGTAGAAACTCGCCCGATTATAACGGTATGTGTATTTTTTCCCTAGGCCATTCTGGTTAAGCGTTTGGAGCAGCAGAATTGCGAAAAATTTGTTGTCTTCTCAACCATTTCTTAGCTTCAAAGTCCCATATCTCCCGAACGGATTGACCTAACCCAAAAATTCCTATTGCATCTGAAAGTGGAAACTCGCCCGATTACAAAGGTATGTGTATTTTTTCCCTAGGCCATTCTGGTTAAGCGTTTGGATCAGCAGAATTGCGAAAAATGTTTTGCCTTCTCTACCATTTCTTGGTTTCAAACTCCCATATCTCGCGAACGGATTGACCTAACCCAAAAATTCCAATTGCATCTGAAAGTAGAAACTCGCCTGATTACAACGGTATGTGTATTTTTTCCCTAGGCCATTCTGTTTAAGCGTTTGGATCAGCAGAATTGCGAAAAATTGTATGCCTTCTCAACCATTTCTTGGCTTGAAACTCCCATATCTCGCGAACGTATTGACCTAACCCAAAAATTCCTGTTGCTTGTGAAAGTAAAAACTCGCCCGATTACAACGGTATGTGTATTTTTTCCCTAGCCCATTCTGGTTAAGCGTTTGGAGCAGCAGAATTGCGAAAAATTTTTTGCCTTCTGAACCATTTCTTGGCTTCAAACTCCCATATCTCGCGAACGGATAGACCTAACCCACAAATTCCTATTGCATCTGAAAGTAGAAACTCGCCCGATTATAACGGTATGTGTATTTCTTCCCTAGGCCATTCTGGTTAAGCGTTTGAAGCAGCAGAATTGCGAAAAATTTTTTGCCTTCTCAACCATTTCTTGTCTTCAAACTCCCATATCTCGCGAACGGATTGACCTAACCCAAAAATTCCTATTGCATCTGAAAGTAGAAACTCGCCCGATTACAACGGTATGTGTATTTTTTCCCTAGGCCATTCTGGTTAAGCGTTTGGAGCAGCAGAATTGTGAAAAATTTGTTGTCTTCTCAACCATTTCTTGTCTTCAATCTCCCATATCTCCCGAACGGATTGACCTAACCCAAAAATGCCTATTGCATTTGAAAGTAGAAACTCGCCCGATTGCAACGGTACGTGTATTTTTCCCCAGGTCATTCTGGTTAAGCGATTGGAGCAGCAGAATTGTTAAAAATTTTTTGCCTACTCTACCATTTCTTGGCTTCAAACTCCCATATCTCCCGAACGGATTGACCTAACCCAAAAATTCCTATAGCATCTGAAAGTAGCAACTCGCCCGATTACAACGGTATGTGTATTTTTTCCCTAGGCCAATCTGGTTAAGCGATTGGAGCAGCAGAAGTGCGAAAAATTTGTTGTCTTGTCAACCATTTCTTGGCTTCAAACTCCCATATCTCGCGAACGGATAGACCTAACCCACAAATTCCTATTGCATCTGAAAGTAGAAACTCGCCCGATTATAACGGTATGTGTATTTTTTCCCTAGGCCAATCTGGTTAAGCGTTTGGAGCAGCAGAAGTGCGAACAATTTGTTGTCTTCTTAACCATTTCTTAGCTTCAAACTCCCATATCTCGCGAACGGATTGACCTAACCCAAAAATTCCTGTTGCGTGTGAAAGTAAAAACTCGCCCGATTATAACGGTATGTGTACTTTTTCCCTAGGCCATTCTGGTTAAGCGTTTGGAGCAGCAGAAGTGCGAAAAATTTGTTGCCTTGTCAACCATTTCTTAGTTTCAAACTCCCATATCTCGCGAACGGATTGACCTAACCCAAAAATTCCTGTTGCGTGTGAAAGTAAAAACTCGCCCGATTATAACGGTATGTGTATTTTTTCCCTAGGCCATTCTGGTTAAGCGTTTGGAGCAGCAGAAGTGAGAAAAATTTGTTGTCTTCTCAACCATTTCTTAGCTTCAAAGTCCCATATCTCGCGAACGGATTGACCTAACCCAAAAATTCCTATTGTAGCTGAAAGTAGAAACTCGCCCGATTACAACGGTATGTGTATTTTTTCCCTAGGCCAATCTGGTTAAGCGATTGGAGCAGCAGAAGTGCGAAAAATTTGTTGTCTTGTCAACCATTTCTTAGCTTCAAAGTCCCATATCTCGCGAACGGATTGACCTAACCCAAAAATTCCTATTGTAGCTGAAAGTAGAAACTCGCCCGATTACAACGGTATGTGTATTTTTTCCCTAGGCCATTCTGGTTAAGCGATTGGAGCGGCAGAATTGTTAAAAATTTTTTGCCTACTCTACCATTTCTTGGCTTCAAACTCCCATATCTCCCGAACGGATTGACCTAACCCAAAAATTCCTATAGCATCTGAAAGTAGAAACTCGCCCGATTACAACGGTATGTGTATTTTTTCCCTAGGCCATTCTGGTTAAGCGATTGGAGCAGCAGAAGTGCGAAAAATTTGTTGTCTCGTCAACCATTTCTTAGCTTCAAAGTCCCATATCTCGCGAACGGATTGACCTAACCCAAAAATTCCTATTGTAGCTGAAAGTAGAAACTCGCCCGGTTACAACGGTATGTGAATTTTTTCCCTAGGCCATTCTGGTTAAGCGTTTGGATCAGCAGAATTGCGAAAAATGTTTTGCCTTCTCTACCATTTCTTGGCTTCAAACTCCCATATCTCGCGAACGGATTGACCTAGCCGAAAAATTCCAATTGCATCTGAAAGTAGAAACTCGCCCGATTACAACGGTATGTGTATTTTTTCCCTAGGCCATTCTGGTTAAGCGTTTGGATCAGCAGAATTGCGAAAAATTGTATGCCTTCTCAACCATTTCTTGGCTTCAAACTCCCATATCTCGCGAACGGATTGACCTAACCCAAAAATTCCTGTTGCTTGTGAAAGTAAAAACTCGCCCGATTACAACGGTATGTGTATTTTTTCCCTAGCCCATTCTGGTTAAGAGTTTGGAGCAGCAGAATTGCGAAAAATTTGTTGTCTTCTCAACCATTTCTTAGCTTCAAAGTCCCATATCTCGCGAACGGATTGACCTAACCCAAAAATTCCTAGTGCATCTGAAAGTAGAAACTCGCCCGATTACAACGGTATTTGTATTTTTTCCCTAGGCCATTCTGGTTAAGCGTTTGGAGCAGCACAATTGTGAAGAATTTGTTGTCTTCTCAACCATTTCTTGTCTTCAATCTCCCATATCTCCCGAACGGATTGACCTAACCCAAAAATTCCTATTGCATTTGAAAGTAGAAACTCGCCCGATTGCAACGGTACGTGTATTTTTCCCTAGGTCATTCTGGTTAAGCGATGGGAGCAGCAGAATTGTTAAAAATTTTTTGCATACTCTACCATTTCTTGGCTTCAAACTCCCGTATCTCCCGAACGGATTGACCTAACCCAAAAATTCCTATAGCATCTGAAAGTAGAAACTCGCCCGATTACAAAGGTATGTGTATTTTTTCCCTAGGCCATTCTGGTTAAGCGTTTGGAGCAGCAGAATTGCGAACAATTTTTTGCCTTCTCAACCATTTCTTGGCTTCAAACTCCCATATCTCGCGAACGGATTGACCTAACCCAAAAATTTCTATTGTAGCAGAAAGTAGAAACTCGTCCGATTACAACGGTATGTGTATTTTTTCCCGAGGCCATTCTGGTTAAGCGTTTGAAGCAGCAGAATTGCGAAAAATTTTTTGCCTTCTGAACCATTTCTTGGCTTCAAACTCCCATATCTCGCGAACGGATAGACCTAACCCACAAATTCCTATTGCATCTGAAAGTAGAAACTCGCCCGATTATAACGGTATGTGTATTTTTTCCCTAGGCCATTCTGGTTAAGCGTTTGGAGCAGCAGAACTGCGAAAAATTTGTTGTCTTCTCAACCATTTCTTGGCTTCGAACTCCCATATCTCCCGAACGGATTGACCTAACCCAAAAATTCCTATTGCATCTGAAAGTGGAAACTCGCCCGATTACAAAGGTATGTGTATTTTTTCCCTAGGCCATTCTGGTTAAGCGTTTGGATCAGCAGAATTGCGAAAAATGTTTTGCTTCTCTACCATTTCTTGGTTTCAAACTCCCATATCTCGCGAACGGATTGACCTAACCCAAAAATTCCAATTGCATCTGAAAGTAGAAACTCGCCTGATTACAACGGTATGTGTATTTTTTCCCTAGGCCATTCTGTTTAAGCGTTTGGATCAGCAGAATTGCGAAAAATTGTATGCCTTCTCAACCATTTCTTGGCTTGAAACTCCCATATCTCGCGAACGTATTGACCTAACCCAAAAATTCCTGTTGCTTGTGAAAGTAAAAACTCACCCGATTACAACGGTATGTGTATTTTTTCCCTAGCCCATTCTGGTTAAGCGTTTGGAGCAGCAGAATTGCGAAAAATTTTTTGCCTTCTGAACCATTTCTTGGCTTCAAACTCCCATATCTCGCGAACGGATAGACCTAACCCACAAATTCCTATTGCATCTGAAAGTAGAAACTCGCCCGATTATAACGGTATGTGTATTTTTTCCCTAGGCCATTCTGGTTAAGCGTTTGAAGCAGCAGAATTGCGAAAAATTTTTTGCCTTCTCAACCATTTCTTGTCTTCAAACTCCCATATCTCGCGAACGGATTGACCTAACCCAAAAATTCCTATTGCATCTGAAAGTAGAAACTCGCCCGATTACAACGGTATGTGTATTTTTTCCCTAGGCCATTCTGGTTAAGCGTTTGGAGCAGCAGAATTGTGAAAAATTTGTTGTCTTCTCAACCATTACTTGTCTTCAATCTCCCATATCTCCCGAACGGATTGACCTAACCCAAAAATGCCTATTGCATTTGAAAGTAGAAACTCGCCCGATTGCAACGGTACGTGTATTTTTCCCTAGGTCATTCTGGTTAAGCGATTGGAGCAGCAGAATTGTTAAAAATTTTTTGCCTACTCTACCATTTCTTGGCTTCAAACTCCCATATCTCCCGAACGGATTGACCTAACCCAAAAATTCCTATAGCATCTGAAAGTAGCAACTCGCCCGATTACAACGGTATGTGTATTTTTTCCCTAGGCCATTCTGGTTAAGCGTTTGGAGCAGCACAATTGTGAAAAATTTTTTGTCTTCTCAACCATTTCTTGTCTTCAATCTCCCATATCTCGCGAACGGATTGACCTAACCCAAAAATTCCTATTGCATTTGAAAGTAGAAACTCGCCCGTTTGCAACGGTACGTGTATTTTTCCCTAGGTAATTCTGGTTAAGCGATTGGAGCAGCAGAATTGTAAAAAATTTTTTGCCTACTCTACTATTTCTTGGCTTCAAACTCCCATATCTCCCGAACGGATTGACCTAACCCAAAAATTCCTATAGCATCTGAAAGTAGAGACTCGCCCCATTACAACGGTATGTGTATTTTTTCCCTAGGCCAATCTGGTTAAGCGATTGGAGCAGCAGAAGTGCGAAAAATTTGTTGTCTTGTCAACCATTTCTCAGCTTCAAAGTCCCATATCTCGCGAACGCATTGACCTAACCCAAAAATTCCTATTGCATCTGAAAGTAGAAACTCGCCCGTTTGCAACGGTATGTGTATTTTTTCCCTAGGCCATTCTGGTTAAGCGTTTGGATCAGCAGAATTGTGAAAAATTGTATGCCTTCTCAACCATTTCTTGGCTTCAAACTCCCATATCTCGCGAACGGTTTGACCTAACCCAAAAGTGCCTGTTGCGTGTGAAAGTAAAAACTCGCCCGATTACAACGGTATGTGTATTTTTTCCCTAGCCCATTCTGGTTAAGCGTTTGGAGCAGCAGAATTGCGAAAAATTTGTTGTCTTCTCAACCATTTCTTGGCTTCAATCTCCCATATCTCCCGAACGAATTGACCTAACCCAAAAATTGCTATTGCATTTGAAAGTAGAAACTCGCCCGATTGCAACCGTACATGTATTTTTCCCTAGGTCATTCTGGTTAAGCGATTGGAGCAGCAGAATTGTTAAAAATTTTTTGCCTACTCTACCATTTCTTGGCTTCAAACTCCCATATCTCGCGAACGGATAGACCTAACCCACAAATTCCTATTGCATCTGAAAGTAGAAACTCGCCCGATTATAACGGTATGTGTATTTTTTCCCTAGGCCATTCTGGTTAAGCGTTTGAAGCAGCAGAATTGCGAAAAATTTTTTGCCTTCTCAACCATTTCTTGTCTTCAAACTCCCATATCTCGCGAACGGATTGACCTAACCCAAAAATTCCTATTGCATCTGAAAGTAGAAACTCGCCCGATTACAACGGTATGTGTATTTTTTCCCTAGGCCATTCTGGTTAAGCGTTTGGAGCAGCAGAATTGTGAAAAATTTGTTGTCTTCTCAACCATTTCTTGTCTTCAATCTCCCATATCTCCCGAACGGATTGACCTAACCCAAAAATTCCTATTGCATTTGAAAGTAGAAACTCGCCCGATTGCAACGGTACGTGTATTTTTCCCTAGGTCATTCTGGTTAAGCGATTGGAGCAGCAGAATTGTTAAAAATTTTTTGCCTACTCTACCATTTCTTGGCTTCAAACTCCCATATCTCCCGAACGGATTGACCTAACCAAAAAATTCCTATAGCATCTGAAAGTAGAAACTCGCCCGATTACAACGGTATGTGCATTTTTTCCCTAGGCCAATCTGGTTAAGCGATTGGAGCAGCAGAAGTGCGAAAAATTTGTTGTCTTGTCAACCATTTCTTAGCTTCAAAGTCCCATATCTCGCGAACGGATTGACCTAACCCAAAAATTCCTATTGCATCTGAAAGTAGAAACTCGCCCGATTACAACGGTATGTGTATTTTTTCCCTAGCCCATTCTGGTTAAGCGTTTGGAGCAGCAGAATTGCGAAAAATTTGTTGCCTTCTCAACCATTTCTTAGCTTCAAAGTCCCATATCTCGCGAACGGATTGACCTAACCCAAAAATTCCTATTGCATCTGAAAGTAAAAACTCGCCCGGTTACAACGGTAAGTGTATTTTTTCCCTAGGCCACTCTGGTTAAACGTTTGGATCAGTAGAATTGCGAAAAATGTTTTGCCTTCTCTACCATTTCTTGGTTTCAAACTCCCATATCTCGCGAACGGATTGACCTAACCCAAAAATTCCTGTTGCGTGTGAAAGTAAAAACTCCCCCGATTACAACGGTATGTGTATTTTTTCCCTAGGCCAATCTGGTTAAGCGATTGGAGCAGCAGAAGTGCGAAAAATTTGTTGTCTTGTCAACCATTTCTTAGCTTCAAAGTCCCATGTCTCGCGAACGCATTGACCTAACCCAAAAATTCCTATTGCATCTGAAAGTAGAAACTCGCCCGTTTGCAACGGTATGTGTATTTTTTCCCTAGGCCATTCTGGTTAAGCGTTTGGATCAGCAGAATTGTGAAAAATTGTATGCCTTCTCAACCATTTCTTGGCTTCAAACTCCCATATCTCGCGAACGGTTTGACCTAACCCAAAAGTGCCTGTTGCGTGTGAAAGTAAAAACTCGCCCGATTACAACGGTATGTGTATTTTTTCCCTAGCCCATTCTGGTTAAGCGTTTGGAGCAGCAGAATTGCGAAAAATTTGTTGTCTTCTCAACCATTTCTTGGCTTCAATCTCCCATATCTCCCGAACGAATTGACCTAACCCAAAAATTGCTATTGCATTTGAAAGTAGAAACTCGCCCGATTGCAACCGTACATGTATTTTTCCCTAGGTCATTCTGGTTAAGCGATTGGAGCAGCAGAATTGTTAAAAATTTTTTGCCTACTCTACCATTTCTTGGCTTCAAACTCCCATATCTCCCGAACGGATTGACCTAACCCAAAAATTCCTATGGCATATGAAAGTAAAAACTCGCCCGATTACAACGGTATGTGTATTTTTTCCCTAGCCCATTCTGGTTAAGCGTTTGGAGCAGCAGAATTGCGAAAAATTTGTTGCCTTCTTAACCATTTCTTAGCTTCGAAGTCCCATATCTCGCGAACGGATTGACCTAACCCAAAAATTCCTATTGCATCTGAAAGTAGAAACTCGCCCGATTACAACGGTATGTGTATTTTTTCCCTAGGCCATTCTGGTTAAGCCTTTGGATAAGCAGCATTGCGATAAATTGTATGCCTTTTCAACCATTTCTTGGCTTCAAACTCCCATATCTCTCGAACGGATTGACCTAACCCAAAAGTTCCTGTTGCGTGTGAAAGTAAAAACTCGCCCGATTACACCAGTATGTGTATTTTTTCCCTAGCCCATTCTGGTTTAGCGTTTGGAGCACCAGAAGTGCGAAAAATTTGTTGTCTTCTCAACCATTTCTTGGCTTCAATCTCCCATATCTCCCGAACGAATTGACCTAACCCAAAAATTCCTGTTGCTTGTGAAAGTAAAAACTCGCCCGATTACAACGGTATGTGTATTTTTTCCCTAGCCCAATCTGGTTAAGAGTTTGGAGCAGCAGAATTGCGAAAAATTTGTTGTCTTCTCAACCATTTCTTAGCTTCAAACTCCCATATCTCTCGAACGGATTGACCTAACCCAAAAGTTCCTGTTGCGTGTGAAAGTAAAAACTCGCCCGATTACACCAGTATGTGTATTTTTTCCCTAGGCCATTCTGGTTAAGCGTTTGGAGCAGCAGAAGTGCGAAAAATTTGTTTTCTTCTCAACCATTTCTTAGCTTCAAAGTCCCATATCTCGCGCACGGATTGACCTAACCCAAAAATTCCTATTGCATCTGAAAGTAGAAACTCGCCCGATTACAACGGTATGTGTACTTTTTCCCTAGGCCATTCTGGTTAAGCGTTTGGAGCAGCAGAAGTGCGAACAATTTGTTGTCTTCTTAACCATTTCTTAGCTTCAAACTCCCATATCTCGCGAACGGATTGACCTAACCCAAAAATTCCTGTTGCGTGTGAAAGTTAAAACTCGCGCGATTACAACGGTATGTGTATTTTTTCCCTAGCCCATTCTGGTTAAGCGTTTGGAGCAGCAGAATTGCGAAAAATTTGTTGCCTTCTCAACCATTTCTTAGCTTCGAAGTCCCATATCTCGCGAACGGATTGACCTAACCCAAAAATTCCTATTGCATCTGAAAGTAGAAACCCGCCCGATTACAACGGTATGTGTATTTTTTCCTTAGGCCATTCAGGTTAAGCCTTTGGATCAGCAGAATTGCGAAAAATTGTATGCCTTTTCAACCATTTCTTGGCTTCAAACTCCCATATCTCTCGAACGGATCGACCTAACCCAAAAGTTCCTGTTGCGTGTGAAAGTAAAAACTCGCCCGATTACACCAGTATGTGTATTTTTTCCCTAGCCCATTCTGGTTAAGCGTTTGGAGCAGCTGAATTGCGAAAAATTTGTTGTCTTCTCAACCATTTCTTAGCTTCAAAGTCCCATATCTCGCGAACGGATTGACCTAACCCAAAAATTCCTATTGCATCTGAAAGTAGAAACTCGTCCGGTTACTACGGTATGTTTATTTTTTCCCTAGGCCAATCTGGTCAAGCGATTGGAGCAGCAGAAGTGCGAAAAATTTGTTGTCTCGTCAACCATTTCTTAGCTTCAAATTCCCATATCTCGCGAACGGATTGACCTAACCCAAAAATTCCTATTGCATCTGAAAGTAGAATCTCGCCCGGTTACAACGGTATGTGTATTTTTTCCCTAGGCCATTCGGGTTAAGCGTTTGGATCAGCAGAATTGCGAAAAATGTTTTGCCTTCTCTACCATTTCTTGGATTCAAACTCCCATATCTCGCGAACGGATTGACCTAGCCCAAAAATTCCAATTGCATCTGAAAGTAGAAACTCGCCCGATTACAACGGTATGTGTATTTTTTCCCTAGGCCATTCTGGTTAAGCGTTTGGATCAGCAGAATTGCGAAAAATTGTATGCCTTCTCAACCATTTCTTGGCCTCAAACTCCCATATCTCGCGAACGGATTGACCTAACCCAAAAATTCCTGTTGCGTGTGGAAGTAAAAACTCGCCCGATTACAACGGTATTTGTATTTTTTCCCTAGGCCATTCTGGTTAAGCGTTTGAATCAGCAGAATTGCGAAAAATTTGTTGTCTTCTCAACCATTTCTTAGTTTCAAAGTCCCATATCTCGCGCACGGATTGACCTAACCCAAAAATTCCTATTGCATCTGAAAGTAGGAACTCGCCCGATTACAACGCTATGTGTATTTTTTCCCTAGGCCATTCTGGTTAAGCGTTTGGATCAGCAGAATTGCGAAAAATGTTTTGCCTTCCCTACCATTTCTTGGTTTCAAACTCCCATATCTCGCGAACGGATTGACCTAACCCAAAAATTCCTATTGCATCTGAAAGTAGAATCTCGCCTGATTACAACGGTATGTGTATTTTTTCCCTAGGCCATTCTGTTTAAGCGTTTGGATCAGCAGAATTGCGAAAAATTGTATGCCTTCTCAACCATTTCTTGGCTTCAAACTCCCATATCTCGCGAACGTATTGACCTAACCCAAAAATTCCTGTTGCTTGTGAAAGTAAAAACTCGCCCGATTACAACGGTATGTGTATTTTTTCCCTAGCCCATTCTGGTTAAGAGTTTGGAGCAGCAGAATTGCGAAAAATTTGTTGTCTTCTCAACCATTTCTTAGCTTCAAAGTCCCATATCTCGCGAACGGATTGACCTAACCCAAAAATTCCTAGTGCATCTGAAAGTAGAAACTCGCCCGATTACAACGGTATGTGTATTTTTTCCCTAGGCCATTCTGGTTAAGCGTTTGGAGCAGCACAATTGTGAAAAATTTGTTGTCTTCTCAACCATTTCTTGTCTTCAATCTCCCATATCTCCCGAACGGATTGACCTAACCCAAAAATTCCTATTGCATTTGAAAGTAGAAACTCGCCCGATTGCAACGGTACGTGTATTTTTCCCTAGGTCATTCTGGTTAAGTGATGGGAGCAGCAGAATTGTTAAAAATTTTTTGCATACTCTACCATTTCTTGGCTTCAAACTCCCATATCTCCCGAACGGATTGACCTAACCCAAAAATTCCTATAGCATCTGAAAGTAGAAACTCGCCCGATTACAAGGGTATGTGTACTTTTTCCCTAGGCCATTCTGGTTAAGCGTTTGGAGCAGCAGAAGTGCGAACAATTTGTTGTCTTCTTAATCATTTCTTAGCTTCAAACTCCCATATCTCGCGAACGGATTGACCTAACCCAAAAATTCCTGTTGCGTGTGAAAGTTAAAACTCGCCCGATTACAACGGTATGTGTATTTTTTCCCTAGCCCATTCTGGTTAAGCGTTTGGAGCAGCAGAATTGCGAAAAATTTGTTGCCTTCTCAACCATTTCTTAGCTTCGAAGTCCCATATCTCGCGAACGGATTGACCTAACCCAAAAATTCCTATTGCATCTGAAAGTAGAAACTCGCCCGATTACAACGGTATGTGTATTTTTCCCCTAGGCCATTCTGGTTAAGCCTTTGGATCAGCAGAATTGCGAAAAATTGTATGCCTTTTCAACCATTTCTTGGCTTCAAACTCCCATATCTCTCGAACGGATTGACCTAACCCAAAAGTTCCTGTTGCGTGTGAAAGTAAAAACTCGCCCGATTACACCAGTATGTGTATTTTTTCCCTAGCCCATTCTGGTTAAGCGTTTGGAGCAGCTGAATTGCGAAAAATTTGTTGTCTTCTCAACCATTTCTTAGCTTCAAAGTCCCATATCTCGCGAACGGATTGACCTAGCCCAAAAATTCCAATTGCATCTGAAAGTAGAAACTCGCCCGATTACAACGGTATGCGTATTTTTTCCCTAGGCCAATCTGGTCAAGCGATTGGAGCAGCAGAAGTGCGAAAAATTTGTTGTCTCGTCAACCATTTCTTAGCTTCAAAGTCCCATATCTCGCGAACGGATTGACCTAACCCAAAAATTCCTATTGCATCTGAAAGTAGAATCTCGCCCGGTTACAACGGTATGTGTATTTTTTCCCTAGGCCATTCTGGTTAAGCGTTCGGATCAGCAGAATTGCGAAAAATGTTTTGCCTTCTCTACCATTTCTTGGCTTCAAACTCCCATATCTCGCGAACGGATTGACCTAGCCCAAAAATTCCAATTGCATCTGAAAGTAGAAACTCGCCCGATTACAACGGTATGTGTATTTTTTCCCTAGGCCATTCTGGTTAAGCGTTTGGATCAGCAGAATTGCGAAAAATTGTATGCCTTCTCAACCATTTCTTGGCTTCAAACTCCCATATCTCGCGAACGGATTGACCTAACCCAAAAATTCCTGTTGCGTGTGGAAGTAAAAACTCGCCCGATTACAACGGTATTTGTATTTTTTCCCTAGGCCATTCTGGTTAAGCGTTTGAATCAGCAGAATTGCGAAAAATTTGTTGTCTTCTCAACCATTTCTTAGTTTCAAAGTCCCATATCTCGCGCACGGATTGACCTAACCCAAAAATTCCTATTGCATCTGAAAGTAGGAACTCGCCCGATTACAACGCTATGTGTATTTTTTCCCTAGGCCATTCTGGTTAAGCGTTTGGATCAGCAGAATTGCGAAAAATGTTTTGCCTTCCCTACCATTTCTTGGTTTCAAACTCCCATATCTCGCGAACGGATTGACCTAACCCAAAAATTCCTATTGCATCTGAAAGTAGAATCTCGCCTGATTACAACGGTATGTGTATTTTTTCCCTAGGCCATTCTGTTTAAGCGTTTGGATCAGCAGAATTGCGAAAAATTGTATGCCTTCTCAACCATTTCTTGGCTTCAAACTCCCATATCTCGCGAACGTATTGACCTATCCCAAAAATTCCTGTTGCTTGTGAAAGTAAAAACTCGCCCGATTACAACGGTATGTGTATTTTTTCCCTAGCCCATTCTGGTTAAGAGTTTGGAGCAGCAGAATTGCGAAAAATTTGTTGTCTTCTCAACCATTTCTTAGCTTCAAAGTCCCATATCTCGCGAACGGATTGACCTAACCCAAAAATTCCTAGTGCATCTGAAAGTAGAAACTCGCCCGATTACAACGGTATGTGTATTTTTTCCCTAGGCCATTCTGGTTAAGCGTTTGGAGCAGCACAATTGTGAAAAATTTGTTGTCTTCTCAACCATTTCTTGTCTTCAATCTCCCATATCTCCCGAACGGATTGACCTAACCCAAAAATTCCTATTGCATCTGAAAGTAGAAACTCGCCCGATTACAACGGTATGTGTACTTTTTCCCTAGGCCATTCTGGTTAAGCGTTTGGAGCAGCAGAATTGCGAAAAATTTGTTGTCTTCTCAACCATTTCTTAGCTTCAAAGTCCCATATCTCGCGAACGGATTGACCTAACCCAAAAATTCCTAGTGCATCTGAAAGTAGAAACTCGCCCGATTGCAACGGTACGTGTATTTTTCCCTAGGTCATTCTGGTTAAGCGATGGGAGCAGCAGAATTGTTAAAAATTTTTTGCATACTCTACCATTTCTTGGCTTCAAACTCCCATATCTCCCGAACGGATTGACCTAACCCAAAAATTCCTATAGCATCTGAAAGTAGAAACTCGCCCGATTACAACGGTATGTGTACTTTTTCCCTAGGCCATTCTGGTTAAGCGTTTGGAGCAGCAGAAGTGCGAACAATTTGTTGTCTTCTTAACCATTTCTTAGCTTCAAACTCCCATATCTCGCGAACGGATTGACCTAACCCAAAAATTCCTGTTGCGTGTGAAAGTTAAAACTCGCCCGATTACAACGGTATGTGTATTTTTTCCCTAGCCCATTCTGGTTAAGCGTTTGGAGCAGCAGAATTGCGAAAAATTTGTTGCCTTCTCAACCATTTCTTAGCTTCGAAGTCCCATATCTCGCGAACGGATTGACCTAACCCAAAAATTCCTATTGCATCTGAAAGTAGAAACTCGCCCGATTACAACGGTATGTGTATTTTTCCCCTAGGCCATTCTGGTTAAGCCTTTGGATCAGCAGAATTGCGAAAAATTGTATGCCTTTTCAACCATTTCTTGGCTTCAAACTCCCATATCTCTCGAACGGATTGACCTAACCCAAAAGTTCCTGTTGCGTGTGAAAGTAAAAACTCGCCCGATTACACCAGTATGTGTATTTTTTCCCTAGCCCATTCTGGTTAAGCGTTTGGAGCAGCTGAATTGCGAAAAATTTGTTGTCTTCTCAACCATTTCTTAGCTTCAAAGTCCCATATCTCGCGAACGGATTGACCTAACCCAAAAATTCCTATTGCATCTGAAAGTAGAAACTCGTCCGGTTACTACGGTATGTTTATTTTTCCCTAGGCCATTCTGGTTAAGCGTTTGGATCAGCAGAATTGCGAAAAATTTGTTGTCTTCTCAACCATTTCTTAGCTTCAAAGTCCCATATCTCGCGAACGGATTGACCTAACCCAAAAATTCCTAGTGCATCTGAAAGTAGAAACTCGCCCGATTACAACGGTATGCGTATTTTTTACCTAGGCCAATCTGGTCAAGCGATTGGAGCAGCAGAAGTGCGAAAAATTTGTTGTCTCGTCAACCATTTCTTAGCTTCAAAGTCCCATATCTCGCGAACGGATTGACCTAACCCAAAAATTCCTATTGCATCTGAAAGTAGAATCTCGCCCGGTTACAACGGTATGTGTATTTTTTCCCTAGGCCATTCTGGTTAAGCGTTTGGATCAGCAGAATTGCGAAAAATTGTATGCCTTCTCAACCATTTCTTGGCTTCAAACTCCCATATCTCGCGAACGGATTGACCTAACCCAAAAATTCGTGTTGCGTGTGAAAGTAAAAACTCGCCCGATTACAACGGTATGTGTATTTTTTCCCTAGGCCATTCTGGTTAAGCGTTTGGATCAGCAGAATTGCGAAAAATTTGTTGACCTCTCAACCATTTCTTAGCTTCAAAGTCCCATATCTCGCGCACGGATTGACCTAACCCAAAAATTCCTGTTGCGTGTGGAAGTAAAAACTCGCCCGATTACAACGGTATTTGTATTTTTTCCCTAGGCCATTCTGGTTAAGCGTTTGAGTCAGCAGAATTGCGAAAAATTTGTTGTCTTCTCAACCATTTCTTAGTTTCAAAGTCCCATATCTCGCGCACGGATTGACCTAACCCAAAAATTCCTATTGCATCTGAAAGTAGGAACTCGCCCGATTACAACGCTATGTGTATTTTTTCCCTAGGCCATTCTGGTTAAGCGTTTGGATCAGCAGAATTGCGAAAAATGTTTTGCCTTCCCTACCATTTCTTGGTTTCAAACTCCCATATCTCGCGAACGGATTGACCTAACCCAAAAATTCCTATTGCATCTGAAAGTAGAATCTCGCCTGATTACAACGGTATGTGTATTTTTTCCCTAGGCCATTCTGTTTAAGCGTTTGGATCAGCAGAATTGCGAAAAATTGTATGCCTTCTCAACCATTTCTTGGCTTCAAACTCCCATATCTCGCGAACGTATTGACCTAACCCAAAAATTCCTGTTGCTTGTGAAAGTAAAAACTCGCCCGATTACAACGGTATGTGTATTTTTTCCCTAGCCCATTCTGGTTAAGAGTTTGGAGCAGCAGAATTGCGAAAAATTTGTTGTCTTCTCAACCATTTCTTAGCTTCAAAGTCCCATATCTCGCGAACGGATTGACCTAACCCAAAAATTCCTAGTGCATCTGAAAGTAGAAACTCGCCCGATTACAACGGTATGTGTATTTTTTCCCTAGGCCATTCTGGTTAAGCGTTTGGAGCAGCACAATTGTGAAAAATTTGTTGTCTTCTCAACCATTTCTTGTCTTCAATCTCCCATATCTCCCGAACGGATTGACCTAACCCAAAAATTCCTATTGCATTTGAAAGTAGAAACTCGCCCGATTGCAACGGTACGTGTATTTTTCCCTAGGTCATTCTGGTTAAGCGATGGGAGCAGCAGAATTGTTAAAAATTTTTTGCATACTCTACCATTTCTTGGCTTCAAACTCCCATATCTCCCGAACGGATTGACCTAACCCAAAAATTCGTATAGCATCTGAAAGTAGAAACTCGCCCGATTACAACGGTATGTGTACTTTTTCCCTAGGCCATTCTGGTTAAGCGTTTGGAGCAGCAGAAGTGCGAACAATTTGTTGTCTTCTTAACCATTTCTTAGCTTCAAACTCCCATATCTCGCGAACGGATTGACCTAACCCAAAAATTCCTGTTGCGTGTGAAAGTTAAAACTCGCCCGATTACAACGGTATGTGTATTTTTTCCCTAGCCCATTCTGGTTAAGCGTTTGGAGCAGCAGAATTGCGAAAAATTTGTTGCCTTCTCAACCATTTCTTAGCTTCGAAGTCCCATATCTCGCGAACGGATTGACCTAACCCAAAAATTCCTATTGCATCTGAAAGTAGAAACTCGCCCGATTACAACGGTATGTGTATTTTTCCCCTAGGCCATTCTGGTTAAGCCTTTGGATCAGCAGAATTGCGAAAAATTGTATGCCTTTTCAACCATTTCTTGGCTTCAAACTCCCATATCTCTCGAACGGATTGACCTAACCCAAAAGTTCCTGTTGCGTGTGAAAGTAAAAACTCGCCCGATTACACCAGTATGTGTATTTTTTCCCTAGCCCATTCTGGTTAAGCGTTTGGAGCAGCTGAATTGCGAAAAATTTGTTGTCTTCTCAACCATTTCTTAGCTTCAAAGTCCCATATCTCGCGAACGGATTGACCTAACCCAAAAATTCCTATTGCATCTGAAAGTAGAAACTCGCCCGGTTACAACGGTATGTTTATTTTTTCCCTAGGCCATTCTGGTTAAGCGTTTGGATCAGCAGAATTGCGAAAAATTTGTTGTCTTCTCAACCATTTGTTAGCTTCAAAGTCCCATATCTCGCGAACGGATTGACCTAACCCAAAAATTCCTAGTGCATCTGAAAGTAGAAACTCGCCCGATTAAAACGGTATGTGTATTTTTTCCCTAGGCCATTCTGGTTAAGCGTTTGGAGCAGCAGAAGTGCGAAAAATTTGTTGTCTTCTCAACCAGTTCTTGGCTTCAAACTCCCATATCTCCCGAACGGATTGACCTAACCCAAAAATTCCTATTGCATTTGAAAGTAGAAACTCGCCCGATTACAACGGTATGTGTATTTTTTCCCTAGGCCATTCTGGTTAAGCGTTTGGATCAGCAGAATTGCGAAAAATTGTATGCCTTCTCAACCATTTCTTGGCTTCAAACTCCCATATCTCGCGAACGGATTGACCTAACCCAAAAATTCGTGTTGCGTGTGAAAGTAAAAACTCGCCCGATTACAACGGTATGTGTATTTTTTCCCTAGGCCATTCTGGTTAAGCGTTTGGAGCAGCAGAAGTGCGAAAAATGTTTTGCCTTCTCTACCATTTCTTGGCTTCAAACTCCCATATCTCGCGAACGGATTGACCTAGCCCAAAAATTCCAATTGCATCTGAAAGTAGAAACTCGCCCGATTACAACGGTATGTGTATTTTTTCCCTAGGCCATTCTGGTTAAGCGTTTGGAGCAGAAGAAGTGCGAAAAATTTGTTTTCTTCTCAACCATTTCTTAGCTTCAAAGTCCCATATCTCGCGCACGGATTGACCTAACACAAAAATTCCTATTGCATCTGAAAGTAGAAACTCGCCCGATTACCACGGTATGTGTATTTTTTCCCTAGGCCATTCTGGTTAAGCCTTTGGATCAGCAGAATTGCGAAAAATTGTATGCCTTTTCAACCATTTCTTGGCTTCAAACTCCCATATCTCTCGAACAGATTGACCTAACCCAAAAGTTCCTGTTGCGTGTGAAAGTAAAAACTCGCCCGATTACACCAGTATGTGTATTTTTTCCCTAGCCCATTCTGGTTAAGCGTTTGGAGCAGCTGAATTGCGAAAAATTTGTTGTCTTCTCAACCATTTCTTAGCTTCAAAGTCCCATATCTCGCGAACGGATTGACCTAACCCAAAAATTCCTATTGCATCTGAAAGTAGAAACTCGCCCGGTTACAACGGTATGTTTATTTTTTTCCTAGGCCATTCTGGTTAAGCGTTTGGATCAGCAGAATTGCGAAAAATTTGTTGTCTTCTCAACCATTTGTTAGCTTCAAAGTCCCATATCTCGCGAACGGATTGACCTAACCCAAAAATTCCTAGTGCATCTGAAAGTAGAAACTCGCCCGATTAAAACGGTATGTGTATTTTTTCCCTAGGCCATTCTGGTTAAGCGTTTGGAGCAGCAGAAGTGCGAAAAATTTGTTGTCTTCTCAACCAGTTCTTGGCTTCAAACTCCCATATCTCCCGAACGGATTGACCTAACCCAAAAATTCCTATTGCATTTGAAAGTAGAAACTCGCCCGATTACAACGGTATGTGTATTTTTTCCCTAGGCCATTCTGGTTAAGCGTTTGGATCAGCAGAATTGCGAAAAATTGTATGCCTTCTCAACCATTTCTTGGCTTCAAACTCCCATATCTCGCGAACGGATTGACCTAACCCAAAAATTCGTGTTGCGTGTGAAAGTAAAAACTCGCCCGATTACAACGGTATGTGTATTTTTTCCCTAGGCCATTCTGGTTAAGCGTTTGGAGCAGCAGAAGTGCGAAAAATTTGTTGACCTCTCAACCATTTCTTAGCTTCAAAGTCCCATATCTCGCGCACGGATTGACCTAACCCAAAAATTCCTATTGCATCTGAAAGTAGAAACTCGCCCGATTACCACGGTATGTGTATTTTTTCCCTAGGCCATTCTGGTTAAGCGTTTGGAGCAGCAGAATTGCGAAAAATTTGTTGTCTTCTCAACCATTTCTAACCTTCAAAGTCCCATATCTCGCGAACGGATTGACCTAACCCAAAAATTCCTATTGTAGCTGAAAGTAGAAACTCGCCCGATTACAACGGTATGCGTATTTTTTCCCTAGGCCAATCTGGTTAAGCGATTGGAGCAGCAGAAGTGCGAAAAATTTGTTGTCTCGTCAACCATTTCTTAGCTTCAAAGTCCCATATCTCGCGAACGGATTGACCTAACCCAAAAATTCCTATTGCATCTGAAAGTAGAATCTCGCCCGGTTACAACGGTATGTGTATTTTTTCCCTAGGCCATTCTGGTTAAGCGTTTGGATCAGCAGAATTGCGAAAAATGTTTTGCCTTCTCTACCATTTCTTGGCTTCAAACTCCCATATCTCGCGAACGGATTGACCTAGCCCAAAAATTCCAATTGCATCTGAAAGTAGAAACTCGCCCGATTACAACGGTATGTGTATTTTTTCCCTAGGCCATTCTGGTTAAGCGTTTGGATCAGCAGAATTGCGAAAAATTGTATGCCTTCTCAACCATTTCTTGGCTTCAAACTCCCATATCTCGCGAACGGATTGACCTAACCCAAAAATTCCTGTTGCGTGTGGAAGTAAAAACTCGCCCGATTACAACGGTATTTGTATTTTTTCCCTAGGCCATTCTGGTTAAGCGTTTGAGTCAGCAGAATTGCGAAAAATTTGTTGTCTTCTCAACCATTTCTTAGTTTCAAAGTCCCATATCTCGCGCACGGATTGACCTAACCCAAAAATTCCTATTGCATCTGAAAGTAGGAACTCGCCCGATTACAACGCTATGTGTATTTTTTCCCTAGGCCATTCTGGTTAAGCGTTTGGATCAGCAGAATTGCGAAAAATGTTTTGCCTTCCCTACCATTTCTTGGTTTCAAACTCCCATATCTCGCGAACGGATTGACCTAACCCAAAAATTCCTATTGCATCTGAAAGTAGAATCTCGCCTGATTACAACGGTATGTGTATTTTTTCCCTAGGCCATTCTGTTTAAGCGTTTGGATCAGCAGAATTGCGAAAAATTGTATGCCTTCTCAACCATTTCTTGGCTTCAAACTCCCATATCTCGCGAACGTATTGACCTAACCCAAAAATTCCTGTTGCTTGTGAAAGTAAAAACTCGCCCGATTACAACGGTATGTGTATTTTTTCCCTAGCCCATTCTGGTTAAGAGTTTGGAGCAGCAGAATTGCGAAAAATTTGTTGTCTTCTCAACCATTTCTTAGCTTCAAAGTCCCATATCTCGCGAACGGATTGACCTAACCCAAAAATTCCTAGTGCATCTGAAAGTAGAAACTCGCCCGATTACAACGGTATGTGTATTTTTTCCCTAGGCCATTCTGGTTAAGCGTTTGGAGCAGCACAATTGTGAAAAATTTGTTGTCTTCTCAACCATTTCTTGTCTTCAATCTCCCATATCTCCCGAACGGATTGACCCAACCCAAAAATTCCTATTGCATTTGAAAGTAGAAACTCGCCCGATTGCAACGGTACGTGTATTTTTCCCTAGGTCATTCTGGTTAAGCGATGGGAGCAGCAGAATTGTTAAAAATTTTTTGCATACTCTACCATTTCTTGGCTTCAAACTCCCATATCTCCCGAACGGATTGACCTAACCCAAAAATTCCTATAGCATCTGAAAGTAGAAACTCGCCCGATTACAACGGTATGTGTACTTTTTCCCTAGGCCATTCTGGTTAAGCGTTTGGAGCAGCAGAAGTGCGAACAATTTGTTGTCTTCTTAACCATTTCTTAGCTTCAAACTCCCATATCTCGCGAACGGATTGACCTAACCCAAAAATTCCTGTTGCGTGTGAAAGTTAAAACTCGCCCGATTACAACGGTATGTGTATTTTTTCCCTAGCCCATTCTGGTTAAGCGTTTGGAGCAGCAGAATTGCGAAAAATTTGTTGCCTTCTCAACCATTTCTTAGCTTCGAAGTCCCATATCTCGCGAACGGATTGACCTAACCCAAAAATTCCTATTGCATCTGAAAGTAGAAACTCGCCCGATTACAACGGTATGTGTATTTTTCCCCTAGGCCATTCTGGTTAAGCCTTTGGATCAGCAGAATTGCGAAAAATTGTATGCCTTTTCAACCATTTCTTGGCTTCAAACTCCCATATCTCTCGAACGGATTGACCTAACCCAAAAGTTCCTGTTGCGTGTGAAAGTAAAAACTCGCCCGATTACACCAGTATGTGTATTTTTTCCCTAGCCCATTCTGGTTAAGCGTTTGGAGCAGCTGAATTGCGAAAAATTTGTTGTCTTCTCAACCATTTCTTAGCTTCAAAGTCCCATATCTCGCGAACGGATTGACCTAACCCAAAAATTCCTATTGCATCTGAAAGTAGAAACTCGCCCGGTTACAACGGTATGTTTATTTTTTCCCTAGGCCATTCTGGTTAAGCGTTTGGATCAGCAGAATTGCGAAAAATTTGTTGTCTTCTCAACCATTTGTTAGCTTCAAAGTCCCATATCTCGCGAACGGATTGACCTAACCCAAAAATTCCTAGTGCATCTGAAAGTAGAAACTCGCCCGATTAAAACGGTATGTGTATTTTTTCCCTAGGCCATTCTGGTTAAGCGTTTGGAGCAGCAGAAGTGCGAAAAATTTGTTGTCTTCTCAACCAGTTCTTGGCTTCAAACTCCCATATCTCCCGAACGGATTGACCTAACCCAAAAATTCCTATTGCATTTGAAAGTAGAAACTCGCCCGATTACAACGGTATGTGTATTTTTTCCCTAGGCCATTCTGGTTAAGCGTTTGGATCAGCAGAATTGCGAAAAATTGTATGCCTTCTCAACCATTTCTTGGCTTCAAACTCCCATATCTCGCGAACGGATTGACCTAACCCAAAAATTCGTGTTGCGTGTGAAAGTAAAAACTCGCCCGATTACAACGGTATGTGTATTTTTTCCCTAGGCCATTCTGGTTAAGCGTTTGGAGCAGCAGAAGTGCGAAAAATGTTTTGCCTTCTCTACCATTTCTTGGCTTCAAACTCCCATATCTCGCGAACGGATTGACCTAGCCCAAAAATTCCAATTGCATCTGAAAGTAGAAACTCGCCCGATTACAACGGTATGTGTATTTTTTCCCTAGGCCATTCTGGTTAAGCGTTTGGAGCAGAAGAAGTGCGAAAAATTTGTTTTCTTCTCAACCATTTCTTAGCTTCAAAGTCCCATATCTCGCGCACGGATTGACCTAACACAAAAATTCCTATTGCATCTGAAAGTAGAAACTCGCCCGATTACCACGGTATGTGTATTTTTTCCCTAGGCCATTCTGGTTAAGCCTTTGGATCAGCAGAATTGCGAAAAATTGTATGCCTTTTCAACCATTTCTTGGCTTCAAACTCCCATATCTCTCGAACGGATTGACCTAACCCAAAAGTTCCTGTTGCGTGTGAAAGTAAAAACTCGCCCGATTACACCAGTATGTGTATTTTTTCCCTAGCCCATTCTGGTTAAGCGTTTGGAGCAGCTGAATTGCGAAAAATTTGTTGTCTTCTCAACCATTTCTTAGCTTCAAAGTCCCATATCTCGCGAACGGATTGACCTAACCCAAAAATTCCTATTGTAGCTGAAAGTAGAAACTCGCCCGATTACAACGGTATGTGTATTTTTTCCCTAGGCCATTCTGGTTAAGCGTTTGGAGCAGCAGATGTGCGAAAAATTTGTTGTCTTGTCAACCATTTCTTAGCTTCAAAGTCCCATATCTCGCGAACAGATTGACCTAACCCAAAAATTCCTATTGTAGTGAAAGTAGAAATTCGCCCGATTACAACGGTATGTGTATTTTTTCCCTAGGCCATTCTGGTTAAGCGTTTGAAGCAGCAGAATTGCGAAAAATTTTTTGCCTTCTCAACCATTTCTTGGCTTCAAACTCCCATATCTCGCGAACGGATTGACCTAACCCAAACATTCCTGTTGCGTGTGAAAGTAAAACCTCGCCCGATTACAACGGTATGTGTATTTTTTCCCTAGCCCATTCTGGTTAAGCGTTTGGAGCAGCAGAATTGCGAAAAATTTGTTGTCTTCTCAACCATTTCTTAGCTTCAAAGTCCCATATCTCGCGCACGGATTGACCTAACCCAAAAATTCCTATTGCATCTGAAAGTAGAAACTCGCCCGATTACAACGGTATGTGTACTTTTTCCCTAGGCCATTCTGGTTAAGCGTTTGGAGCAGCAGGAGTGCGAACAATTTGTTGTCTTCTTAACCATTTCTTAGCTTCAAACTCCCATATCTCGCGAACGGATTGACCTAACCCAAAAATTCCTGTTGCGTGTGAAAGTAAAAACTCGCCCGATTATAACGGTATGTGTATTTTTTCCCTAGCCCATTCTGGTGAAGCGTTTGGAGCAGCAGAATTGCGAAAAATTTGTTGCCTTCTCAACCATTTCTTAGCTTCAAAGTCCCATATCTCGCGAACGGATTGACATAACCCAAAAATTCGTAGTGCATATGAAAGTAGAAACTCGCCCGATTACAACGGTATGTGTATTTTTTCCCTAGGCCATTCTGGTTAAGCGTTTGGAGCAGCAGAAGTGAGAAAAATTTGTTGTCTTCTCAACCATTTCTTAGCTTCAAAGTCCCATATCTCGCGAACAGATAGACCTAACCCAAAAATTCCTATTGTAGCTGAAAGTAGAAACTCGCCCGATTACAACGGTACGTGTATTTTTTCCCTAGGCCAATCTGGTTAAGCGATTGGAGCAGCAGAAGTGCGAAAAATTTGTTGTCTTGTCAACCATTTCTTAGCTTCAAACTCCCATATCTCGCGAACGGATAGACCTAACCCAAAAATTCCTATTGCATCTGAAAGTAGAAACTCGCCCGATTACAACGGTATGTGTACTTTTTCCCTAGGCCATTCTGGTTAAGCGTTTGGAGCAGCAGAATTGCGAAAAATTTGTTGTCTTCTCAACCATTTCCTGTCTTCAATCTCCCATATCTCCCGAACGGATTGACCTAACCCAAAAATTCCTATAGCATCTGAAAGTAGAAACTCGCCCGATTACAACGGTATGTGTATTTTTTCCCTAGGCCAATCTGGTTAAGCGATTGGAGCAGCAGAAGTGCGAAAAATTTGTTGTCTTGTCAACCATTTCTTAGCTTCAAAGCCCCATATCTCGCGAACGGATTGACCTAACCCAAAAATTCTATTTGTAGCTGAAAGTAGAAACTCGCCCGATTACAACGGTATGTGTATTTTTTCCCTAGGCCTTTCTGGTTAAGCGTTTGGAGCAGCAGATGTGCGAAAAATTTGTTGTCTTGTCAACCATTTCTTAGCTTCAAAGTCCCATATCTCGCGAACGGATTGACCTAACCCAAAAATTCCTATTGTAGCTGAAAGTAGAAACTCGCCCGATTACAACGGTATGTGTATTTTTTCCCTAGGCCATTCTGGTTAAGCGTTTGGAGCAGCAGATGTGCGAAATATTTGTTGTCCTGTCAACCATTTCTTAGCTTCAAAGTCCCATATCTCGCGAACAGATTGACCTAACCCAAAAATTCCTATTGTAGTGAAAGTAGAAATTCGCCCGATTACAACGGTATGTGTATTTTTTCCCTAGGCCATTCTGGTTAAGCGTTTGAAGCAGCAGAATTGCGAAAAATTTTTTGCCTTCTCAACCATTTCTTGGCTTCAAACTCCCATATCTCGCGAACGGATTGACCTAACCCAAAAATTCCTGTTGCGTGTGAAAGTAAAACCTCGCCCGATTACAACGGTATGTGTATTTTTTCCCTAGCCCATTCTGGTTAAGCGTTTGGAGCAGCAGAATTGCGAAAAATTTGTTGTCTTCTCAACCATTTCTTAGCTTCAAAGTCCCATATCTCGCGCACGGATTGACCTAACCCAAAAATTCCTATTGCATCTGAAAGTAGAAACTCGCCCGATTACAACGGTATGTGTACTTTTTCCCTAGGCCATTCTGGTTAAGCGTTTGGAGGAGCAGAAGTGCGAACAATTTGTTGTCTTCTTAACCATTTCTTAGCTTCAAACTCCCATATCTCGCGAACGGATTGACCTAACCCAAAAATTCCTGTTGCGTGTGAAAGTAAAAACTCGCCCGATTATAACGGTATGTGTATTTTTTCCCTAGGCCATTCTGGTTAAGCGTTTGGATCAGCAGAATTGCGAAAAATTTGTTGTCTTCTCAACCATTTGTTAGCTTCAAAGTCCCATATCTCGCGAACGGATTGACCTAACCCAAAAATTCCTAGTGCATCTGAAAGTAGAAACTCGCCCGATTAAAACGGTATGTGTATTTTTTCCCTAGGCCATTCTGGTTAAGCGTTTGGAGCAGCAGAAGTGCGAAAAATTTGTTGTCTTCTCAACCAGTTCTTGGCTTCAAACTCCCATATCTCCCGAACGGATTGACCTAACCCAAAAATTCCTATTGCATTTGAAAGTAGAAACTCGCCCGATTACAACGGTATGTGTATTTTTTCCCTAGGCCATTCTGGTTAAGCGTTTGGATCAGCAGAATTGCGAAAAATTGTATGCCTTCTCAACCATTTCTTGGCTTCAAACTCCCATATCTCGCGAACGGATTGACCTAACCCAAAAATTCGTGTTGCGTGTGAAAGTAAAAACTCGCCCGATTACAACGGTATGTGTATTTTTTCCCTAGGCCATTCTGGTTAAGCGTTTGGAGCAGCAGAAGTGCGAAAAATGTTTTGCCTTCTCTACCATTTCTTGGCTTCAAACTCCCATATCTCGCGAACGGATTGACCTAGCCCAAAAATTCCAATTGCATCTGAAAGTAGAAACTCGCCCGATTACAACGGTATGTGTATTTTTTCCCTAGGCCATTCTGGTTAAGCGTTTGGAGCAGAAGAAGTGCGAAAAATTTGTTTTCTTCTCAACCATTTCTTAGCTTCAAAGTCCCATATCTCGCGCACGGATTGACCTAACACAAAAATTCCTATTGCATCTGAAAGTAGAAACTCGCCCGATTACCACGGTATGTGTATTTTTTCCCTAGGCCATTCTGGTTAAGCCTTTGGATCAGCAGAATTGCGAAAAATTGTATGCCTTTTCAACCATTTCTTGGCTTCAAACTCCCATATCTCTCGAACGGATTGACCTAACCCAAAAGTTCCTGTTGCGTGTGAAAGTAAAAACTCGCCCGATTACACCAGTATGTGTATTTTTTCCCTAGCCCATTCTGGTTAAGCGTTTGGAGCAGCTGAATTGCGAAAAATTTGTTGTCTTCTCAACCATTTCTTAGCTTCAAAGTCCCATATCTCGCGAACGGATTGACCTAACCCAAAAATTCCTATTGTAGCTGAAAGTAGAAACTCGCCCGATTACAACGGTATGTGTATTTTTTCCCTAGGCCATTCTGGTTAAGCGTTTGGAGCAGCAGATGTGCGAAAAATTTGTTGTCTTGTCAACCATTTCTTAGCTTCAAAGTCCCATATCTCGCGAACAGATTGACCTAACCCAAAAATTCCTATTGTAGTGAAAGTAGAAATTCGCCCGATTACAACGGTATGTGTATTTTTTCCCTAGGCCATTCTGGTTAAGCGTTTGAAGCAGCAGAATTGCGAAAAATTTTTTGCCTTCTCAACCATTTCTTGGCTTCAAACTCCCATATCTCGCGAACGGATTGACCTAACCCAAAAATTCCTGTTGCGTGTGAAAGTAAAACCTCGCCCGATTACAACGGTATGTGTATTTTTTCCCTAGCCCATTCTGGTTAAGCGTTTGGAGCAGCAGAATTGCGAAAAATTTGTTGTCTTCTCAACCATTTCTTAGCTTCAAAGTCCCATATCTCGCACACGGATTGACCTAACCCAAAAATTCCTATTGCATCTGAAAGTAGAAACTCGCCCGATTACAACGGTATGTGTACTTTTTCCCTAGGCCATTCTGGTTAAGCGTTTGGAGCAGCAGGAGTGCGAACAATTTGTTGTCTTCTTAACCATTTCTTAGCTTCAAACTCCCATATCTCGCGAACGGATTGACCTAACCCAAAAATTCCTTTTGCGTGTGAAAGTAAAAACTCGCCCGATTATAACGGTATGTGTATTTTTTCCCTAGCCCATTCTGGTGAAGCGTTTGGAGCAGCAGAATTGCGAAAAATTTGTTGCCTTCTCAACCATTTCTTAGCTTCAAAGTCCCATATCTCGCGAACGGATTGACATAACCCAAAAATTCGTAGTGCATATGAAAGTAGAAACTCGCCCGATTACAACGGTATGTGTATTTTTTCCCTAGGCCATTCTGGTTAAGCGTTTGGAGCAGCAGAAGTGAGAAAAATTTGTTGTCTTCTCAACCATTTCTTAGCTTCAAAGTCCCATATCTCGCGAACAGATAGACCTAACCCAAAAATTCCTATTGTAGCTGAAAGTAGAAACTCGCCCGATTACAACGGTACGTGTATTTTTTCCCTAGGCCAATCTGGTTAAGCGATTGGAGCAGCAGAAGTGCGAAAAATTTGTTGTCTTGTCAACCATTTCTTAGCTTCAAAGTCCCATATCTCGCGAACGGATTGACCTAACCCAAAAATTCCTAGCGCATCTGAAAGTAGAAACTAGCCCGATTACAACGGTATTTGTATTTTTTCCCTAGGCCATTCTGGTTAAGCGTTTGGAGCAGCAGAAGTGCGAAAAATTTGTTGTCTTCTCAACCATTTCTTAGTTTCAAAGTCCCATATCTCGCGCACGGATTGACCTAACCCAAAAATTCCTATTGCATCTGAAAGTAGGAACTCGCCCGATTACAACGTTATGTGTATTTTGTCCCTAGGCCATTCTGGTTAAGCGTTTGGATCAGCAGAATTGCGAAAAATGTTTTGCCTTCTCAACCATTTCTTAGCTTCGATGTCCCATATCTCGCGAACGGATTGATCTACCCCAAAAATTCCTGCTGCGTCTGAAAGTAGAAACTCGCCCGATTACAACGGTATGTGTATTCTTTCCCTAGGCCAATCTGGTTAAGCGATTGGAGCAGCAGAAGTGCGAAAAATTTGTTGTCTTGTCAACCATTTCTTAGCTTCAAAGCCCCATATCTCGCGAACAGATTGACCTTACCCAAGAATTCCTGTTGCGTGTGAAAGTAGAAACTCGCCCGATTACAACGGTATGTGTATTTTTTCCCTAGCCCATTCTGGTTAAGCGATTGGAGCAGCAGAATTGCGAAAAATTTGTTGTCTTCTCAACCATTTCTTAGCTTCGATGTCCCATATCTCGCGAACGGATTGATCTACCCCAAAAATTCCTGCTGCGTCTGAAAGTAGAAACTCGCCCGATTACAACGGTATGTGTATTCTTTCCCTAGGCCAATCTGGTTAAGCGATTGGAGCAGCAGAAGTGCGAAAAATTTGTTGTCTTGTCAACCATTTCTTAGCTTCAAAGCCCCATATCTCGCGAACGGATTGACCTAACCCAAAAATTCCTATTGTAGCTGAAAGTAGAAATTCGCCCGATTACAACGGTATGTGTATTTTTTCCCTAGGCCATTCTGGTTAAGCGTTTGAAGCAGCAGAATTACGAAAAATTTTTTGCCTTCTCAACCATTTCTTGGCTTCAAACTCCCATATCTCGCGAACGGATAGACCTAACCCAAAAATTCCTATTGCATCTGAAAGTAGAAACTCGCCCGATTACAACGGTATGTGTACTTTTTCCCTAGGCCATTCTGGTTAAGCGTTTGGAGCAGCAGAATTGCGAAAAATTTGTTGTCTTCTCAACCATTTCCTGTCTTCAATCTCCCATATCTCCCGAACGGATTGACCTAACCCAAAAATTCCTATAGCATCTGAAAGTAGAAACTCGCCCGATTACAACGGTATGTGTATTTTTTCCCTAGGCCAATCTGGTTAAGCGATTGGAGCAGCAGAAGTGCGAAAAATTTGTTGTCTTGTCAACCATTTCTTAGCTTCAAAGCCCCATATCTCGCGAACGGATTGACCTAACCCAAAAATTCTATTTGTAGCTGAAAGTAGAAACTCGCCCGATTACAACGGTATGTGTATTTTTTCCCTAGGCCTTTCTGGTTAAGCGTTTGGAGCAGCAGATGTGCGAAAAATTTGTTGTCTTGTCAACCATTTCTTAGCTTCAAAGTCCCATATCTCGCGAACGGATTGACCTAACCCAAAAATTCCTATTGTAGCTGAAAGTAGAAACTCGCCCGATTACAACGGTATGTGTATTTTTTCCCTAGGCCATTCTGGTTAAGCGTTTGGAGCAGCAGATGTGCGAAATATTTGTTGTCTTGTCAACCATTTCTTAGCTTCAAAGTCCCATATCTCGCGAACAGATTGACCTAACCCAAAAATTCCTGTTGCGTGTGAAAGTAAAACCTCGCCCGATTACAACGGTATGTGTATTTTTTCCCTAGCCCATTCTGGTTAAGCGTTTGGAGCAGCAGAATTGCGAAAAATTTGTTGTCTTCTCAACCATTTCTTAGCTTCAAAGTCCCATATCTCGCGCACGGATTGACCTAACCCAAAAATTCCTATTGCATCTGAAAGTAGAAACTCGCCCGATTACAACGGTATGTGTACTTTTTCCCTAGGCCATTCTGGTTAAGCGTTTGGAGGAGCAGAAGTGCGAACAATTTGTTGTCTTCTTAACCATTTCTTAGCTTCAAACTCCCATATCTCGCGAACGGATTGACCTAACCCAAAAATTCCTGTTGCGTGTGAAAGTAAAAACTCGCCCGATTATAACGGTATGTGTATTTTTTCCCTAGCCTATTCTGGTGAAGCGTTTGGAGCAGCAGAATTGCGAAAAATTTGTTGCCTTCTCAACCATTTCTTAGCTTCAAAGTCCCATATCTCGCGAACGGATTGACATAACCCAAAAATTCGTAGTGCATCTGAAAGTAGAAACTCGCCCGATTACAACGGTATGTGTATTTTTTCCCTAGGCCATTCTGGTTAAGCGTTTGGAGCAGCAGAAGTGAGAAAAATTTGTTGTCTTCTCAACCATTTCTTAGCTTCAAAGTCCCATATCTCGCGAACAGATTGACCTAACCCAAAAATTCCTATTGTAGCTGAAAGTAGAAACTCGCCCGATTACAACGGTACGTGTATTTTTTCCCTAGGCCAATCTGGTTAAGCGATTGGAGCAGCAGAAGTGCGAAAAATTTGTTGTCTTGTCAACCATTTCTTAGCTTCAAAGTCCCATATCTCGCGAACGGATTGACCTAACCCAAAAATTCCTATTGCATCTGAAAGTAGAAACTCGCCCGATTACAACGGTATGTGTATTTTTTCCCTAGGCCATTCTGGTTAAGCGATTGGAGCAGCAGAAGTGCGAAAAATTTGTTGTCTCGTCAACCATTTCTTAGCTTCAAACTCCCATATCTCGCGAACGGATTGACCTAACCCAAAAATTCCTGTTGCGTGTGAAAGTAAAAACTCGCCCGATTATAACGGTATGTGTATTTTTTCCCTAGCCTATTCTGGTGAAGCGTTTGGAGCAGCAGAATTGCGAAAAATTTGTTGCCTTCTCAACCATTTCTTAGCTTCAAAGTCCCATATCTCGCGAACGGATTGACATAACCCAAAAATTCGTAGTGCATCTAAAGTAGAAACTCGCCCGATTACAACGGTATGTGTATTTTTTCCCTAGGCCATTCTGGTTAAGCGTTTGGAGCAGCAGAAGTGAGAAAAATTTGTTGTCTTCTCAACCATTTCTTAGCTTCAAAGTCCCATATCTCGCGAACAGATTGACCTAACCCAAAAATTCCTATTGTAGCTGAAAGTAGAAACTCGCCCGATTACAACGGTACGTGTATTTTTTCCCTAGGCCAATCTGGTTAAGCGATTGGAGCAGCAGAAGTGCGAAAAATTTGTTGTCTTGTCTACCATTTCTTAGCTTCAAAGTCCCATATCTCGCGAACGGATTGACCTAACCCAAAAATTCCTATTGCATCTGAAAGTAGAAACTCCCCGCCCGATTACAACGGTATGTGTATTTTTTCCCTAGGCCATTCTGGTTAAGCGATTGGAGCAGCAGAAGTGCGAAAAATTTGTTGTCTCGTCAACCATTTCTTAGCTTCAACGTCCCATATCTCGCGAACGGATTGACCTAACCCAAAAATTCCTATTGCATCTGAAAGTAGAATCTCGCCCGGTTACAACGGCATGTGTATTTTTTCCCTAGGCCATTCTGGTTAAGCGTTTGGATCAGCAGAATTGCGAAAAATGTTTTGCCTTCTCTACCATTTCTTGGCTTCAAACTCCCATATCTCGCGAACGGATTGACCTAGCCCAAAAATTCCAATTGCATCTGAAAGTAGAAACTCGCCCGATTACAACGGTATGTGTATTTTTTCCCTAGGCCATTCTGGTTAAGCGTTTGGATCAGCAGAATTGCGAAAAATTGTATGCCTTCTCAACCATTTCTTGGCTTCAAACTCCCATATCTCGCGAACGGATTGACCTAACCCAAAAATTCCTGTTGCGTGTGAAAGTAAAAACTCGCCCGATTACAGCGGTATATTTATTTTTTCCCTAGGCCATTCTGGTTAAGCGTTTGGAGCAGCAGAAGTGCGAAAAATTTGTTGTCTTCTCAACCATTTCTTAGTTTCAAAGTCCCATATCTCGCGCACGGATTGACCTAACCCAAAAATTCCTATTGCATCTGAAAGTAGGAACTCGCCCGATTACAACGTTATGTGTATTTTGTCCCTAGGCCATTCTGGTTAAGCGTTTGGATCAGCAGAATTGCGAAAAATGTTTTGCCTTCTCTACCATTTCTTGGTTTCAAACTCCCATATCTCGCGAACGGATTCACCTAACCCAAAAATTCCAATTGCATTTGAAAGTAGAAACTCGCCCGATTGCAACGGTACGTGTATTTTTCCCTAGGTCATTCTGGGTTAAGCGATTGGAGCAGCAGAATTGTTAAAAAATTTTTGCCTACTCTACCATTTCTTGGCTTCAAACTCCCATATCTCCCGAACGGATTGACCTAACCCAAAAATTCCTATAGCATCTGAAAGTAGAAACTCGCCCGATTACAACGGTATGCGTATTTTTTCCCTAGGCCAATCTGGTTAAGCGATTGGAGCAGCAGAAGTGCGAAAAATTTGTTGTCTTGTCAACCATTTCTTAGCTTCAAAGTCCCATATCTCGCGAACAGATTGACCTAACCCAAAAATTCCTATTGTAGCTGAAAGTAGAAATTCGCCCGATTACAACGGTATGTGTATTTTTTCCCTAGGCCATTCTGGTTAAGCGTTTGAAGCAGCAGAATTACGAAAAATTTTTTGCCTTCTCAACCATTTCTTGGCTTCAAACTCCCATATCTCGCGAACGGATAGACCTAACCCAAAAATTCCAATTGCATCTGAAAGTAGAAACTCGCCCGATTACAACGGTATGTGTACTTTTTCCCTAGGCCATTCTGGTTAAGCGTTTGGAGCAGCAGAATTGCGAAAAATTTGTTGTCTTCTCAACCATTTCCTGTCTTCAATCTCCCATATCTCCCGAACGGATTGACCTAACCCAAAAATTCCTATAGCATCTGAAAGTAGAAACTCGCCCGATTACAACGGTATGTGTATTTTTTCCCTAGGCCAATCTGGTTAAGCGATTGGAGCAGCAGAAGTGCGAAAAATTTGTTGTCTTGTCAACCATTTCTTAGCTTCAAAGCCCCATATCTCGCGAACGGATTGACCTAACCCAAAAATTCTATTTGTAGCTGAAAGTAGAAACTCGCCCGATTACAACGGTATGTGTATTTTTTCCCTAGGCCTTTCTGGTTAAGCGTTTGGAGCAGCAGATGTGCGAAAAATTTGTTGTCTTGTCAACCATTTCTTAGCTTCAAAGTCCCATATCTCGCGAACGGATTGACCTAACCCAAAAATTCCTATTGTAGCTGAAAGTAGAAACTCGCCCGATTACAACGGTATGTGTATTTTTTCCCTAGGCCATTCTGGTTAAGCGTTTGGAGCAGCAGATGTGCGAAAAATTTGTTGTCTTGTCAACCATTTCTTAGCTTCAAAGTCCCATATCTCGCGAACAGATTGACCTAACCCAAAAATTCCTATTGTAGTGAAAGTAGAAATTCGCCCGATTACAACGGTATGTGTATTTTTTCCCTAGGCCATTCTGGTTAAGCGTTTGAAGCAGCAGAATTGCGAAAAATTTTTTGCCTTCTCAACCATTTCTTGGCTTCAAACTCCCATATCTCGCGAACGGTTTGACCTAACCCAAAAATTCCTGTTGCGTGTGAAAGTAAAACCTCGCCCGATTACAACGGTATGTGTATTTTTTCCCTAGCCCATTCTGGTTAAGCGTTTGGAGCAGCAGAATTGCGAAAAATTTGTTGTCTTCTCAACCATTTCTTAGCTTCAAAATCCCATATCTCGCGCACGGATTGACCTAACCCAAAAATTCCTATTGCTTCTGAAAGTAGAAACTCGCCCGATTAATGTGTACTTTTTCCCTAGGCCATTCTGGTTAAGCGTTTGGAGGAGCAGAAGTGCGAACAATTTGTTGTCTTCTTAACCATTTCTTAGCTTCAAACTCCCATATCTCGCGAACTGATTGACCTAACCCAAAAATTCCTGTTGCGTGTGAAAGTAAAAACTCGCCCGATTATAACGGTATGTGTATTTTTTCCCTAGCCTATTCTGGTGAAGCGTTTGGAGCAGCAGAATTGCGAAAAATTTGTTGCCTTCTCAACCATTTCTTAGCTTCAAAGTCCCATATCTCGCGAACGGATTGACATAACCCAAAAATTCGTAGTGCATCTGAAAGTAGAAACTCGCCCGATTACAACGGTATGTGTATTTTTTCCCTAGGCCATTCTGGTTAAGCGTTTGGAGCAGCAGAAGTGAGAAAAATTTGTTGTCTTCTCAACCATTTCTTAGCTTCAAAGTCCCATATCTCGCGAACAGATTGACCTAACCCAAAAATTCCTATTGTAGCTGAAAGTAGAAACTCGCCCGATTACAACGGTACGTGTATTTTTTCCCTAGGCCAATCTGGTTAAGCGATTGGAGCAGCAGAAGTGCGAAAAATTTGTTGTCTTGTCAACCATTTCTTAGCTTCAAAGTCCCATATCTCGCGAACGGATTGACCTAACCCAAAAATTCCTATTGCATCTGAAAGTAGAAACTCGCCCGATTACAACGGTATGTGTATTTTTTCCCTCGGCCATTCTGGTTAAGCGATTGGAGCAGCAGAAGTGCGAAAAATTTGTTGTCTCGTCAACCATTTCTTAGCTTCAACGTCCCATATCTCGCGAACGGATTGACCTAACCCAAAAATTCCTATTGCATCTGAAAGTAGAATCTCGCCCGGTTACAACGGCATGTGTATTTTTTCCCTAGGCCATTCTGGTTAAGCGTTTGGATCAGCAGAATTGCGAAAAATGTTTTGCCTTCTCTACCATTTCTTGGCTTCAAACTCCCATATCTCGCGAACGGATTGACCTAGCCCAAAAATTCCAATTGCATCTGAAAGTAGAAACTCGCCCGATTACAACGGTATGTGTATTTTTTCCCTAGGCCATTCTGGTTAAGCGTTTGGATCAGCAGAATTGCGAAAAATTGTATGCCTTCTCAACCATTTCTTGGCTTCAATCTCCCATATCTCGCGAACGGATTGACCTAACCCAAAAATTCCTGTTGCGTGTGAAAGTAAAAACTCGCCCGATTACAGCGGTATTTGTATTTTTTCCCTAGGCTATTCTGGTTAAGCGTTTGGATCAGCAGAATTGCGAAAAATTTGTTGTCTTCTCAACCATTTCTTAGCTTCAAAGTCCCATATCTCGCGAACGGATTGACCTAACCCAAAAATTCCTATTGCATCTGAAAGTAGAAACTCGCCCGATTACAACGGTATGTGTATTTTTTCCCTAGGCCATTCTGGTTAAGCGATTGGAGCAGCAGAAGTGCGAAAAATTTGTTGTCTCGTCAACCATTTCTTAGCTTCAACGTCCCATATCTCGCGAACGGATTGACCTAACCCAAAAATTCCTATTGCATCTGAAAGTAGAATCTCGCCCGGTTACAACGGCATGTGTATTTTTTCCCTAGGCCATTCTGGTTAAGCGTTTGGATCAGCAGAATTGCGAAAAATGTTTTGCCTTCTCTACCATTTCTTGGCTTCAAACTCCCATATCTCGCGAACGGATTGACCTAACCCAAAAATGCCTATTGCATCTGAAAGTAGGAACTCGCCCGATTACAACGCTATGTGTATTTTTTCCCTAGGCCATCCTGGTTAAGCGTTTGGATCAGCAGAATTGCGAAAAATGTTTTGCCTTCTCAACCATTTCTTGGCTTCAAACTCCCATATCTCGCGAACGGATTGACCTAACCCAAAAATTCCTGTTGCGTGTGAAAGTAAAAACTCGCCCGATTACAGCGGTATTTGTATTTTTTCCCTAGGCCATTCTGGTTAAGCGTTTGGAGCAGCAGAAGTGCGAAAAATTTGTTGTCTTCTCAACCATTTCTTAATTTCAAAGTCCCATATCTCGCGCACGGATTGACCTAACCCAAAAATTCCTATTGCATCTGAAAGTAGGAACTCGCCCGATTACAACGTTATGTGTATTTTGTCCCTAGGCCATTCTGGTTAAGCGTTTGGATCAGCAGAATTGCGAAAAATGTTTTGCCTTCTCTACCATTTCTTGGTTTCAAACTCCCATATCTCGCGAACGGATTCACCTAACCCAAAAATTCCAATTGCATTTGAAAGTAGAAACTCGCCCGATTGCAACGGTACGTGTATTTTTCCCTAGGTCATTCTGGGTTAAGCGATTGGAGCAGCAGAATTGTTAAAAAATTTTTGCCTACTCTACCATTTCTTGGCTTCAAACTCCCATATCTCCCGAACGGATTGACCTAACCCAAAAATTCCTATAGCATCTGAAAGTAGAAACTCGCCCGATTACAACGGTATGTGTATTTTTTCCCTAGGCCAATCTGGTTAAGCGATTGGAGCAGCAGAAGTGCGAAAAATTTGTTGTCTTGTCAACCATTTCTTAGCTTCAAAGTCCCATATCTCGCGAACAGATTGACCTAACCCAAAAATTCCTATTGTAGCTGAAAGTAGAAATTCGCCCGATTACAACGGTATGTGTATTTTTTCCCTAGGCCATTCTGGTTAAGCGTTTGAAGCAGCAGAATTACGAAAAATTTTTTGCCTTCTCAACCATTTCTTGGCTTCAAACTCCCATATCTCGCGAACGGATAGACCTAACCCAAAAATTCCTATTGCATCTGAAAGTAGAAACTCGCCCGATTACAACGGTATGTGTACTTTTTCCCTAGGCCATTCTGGTTAAGCGTTTGGAGCAGCAGAATTGCGAAAAATTTGTTGTCTTCTCAACCATTTCCTGTCTTCAATCTCCCATATCTCCCGAACGGATTGACCTAACCCAAAAATTCCTATAGCATCTGAAAGTAGAAACTCGCCCGATTACAACGGTATGTGTATTTTTTCCCTAGGCCAATCTGGTTAAGCGATTGGAGCAGCAGAAGTGCGAAAAATTTGTTGTCTTGTCAACCATTTCTTAGCTTCAAAGCCCCATATCTCGCGAACGGATTGACCTAACCCAAAAATTCTATTTGTAGCTGAAAGTAGAAACTCGCCCGATTACAACGGTATGTGTATTTTTTCCCTAGGCCTTTCTGGTTAAGCGTTTGGAGCAGCAGATGTGCGAAAAATTTGTTGTCTTGTCAACCATTTCTTAGCTTCAAAGTCCCATATCTCGCGAACAGATTGACCTAACCCAAAAATTCCTATTGTAGTGAAAGTAGAAATTCGCCCGATTACAACGGTATGTGTATTTTTTCCCTAGGCCATTCTGGTTAAGCGTTTGAAGCAGCAGAATTGCGAAAAATTTTTTGCCTTCTCAACCATTTCTTGGCTTCAAACTCCCATATCTCGCGAACGGATTGACCTAACCCAAAAATTCCTGTTGCGTGTGAAAGTAAAACCTCGCCCGATTACAACGGTATGTGTATTTTTTCCCTAGCCCATTCTGGTTAAGCGTTTGGAGCAGCAGAATTGCGAAAAATTTGTTGTCTTCTCAACCATTTCTTAGCTTCAAAGTCCCATATCTCGCGCACGGATTGACCTAACCCAAAAATTCCTATTGCATCTGAAAGTAGAAACTCGCCCGATTACAACGGTATGTGTACTTTTTCCCTAGGCCATTCTGGTTAAGCGTTTGGAGGAGCAGAAGTGCGAACAATTTGTTGTCTTCTTAACCATTTCTTAGCTTCAAACTCCCATATCTCGCGAACGGATTGACCTAACCCAAAAATTCCTGTTGCGTGTGAAAGTAAAAACTCGCCCGATTATAACGGTATGTGTATTTTTTCCCTAGCCTATTCTGGTGAAGCGTTTGGAGCAGCAGAATTGCGAAAAATTTGTTGCCTTCTCAACCATTTCTTAGCTTCAAAGTCCCATATCTCGCGAACGGATTGACATAACCCAAAAATTCGTAGTGCATCTGAAAGTAGAAACTCGCCCGATTACAACGGTATGTGTATTTTTTCCCTAGGCCATTCTGGTTAAGCGTTTGGAGCAGCAGAAGTGAGAAAAATTTGTTGTCTTCTCAACCATTTCTTAGCTTCAAAGTCCCATATCTCGCGAACAGATTGACCTAACCCAAAAATTCCTATTGTAGCTGAAAGTAGAAACTCGCCCGATTACAACGGTACGTGTATTTTTTCCCTAGGCCAATCTGGTTAAGCGATTGGAGCAGCAGAAGTGCGAAAAATTTGTTGTCTTGTCAACCATTTCTTAGCTTCAAAGTCCCATATCTCGCGAACGGATTGACCTAACCCAAAAATTCCTATTGCATCTGAAAGTAGAAACTCGCCCGATTACAACGGTATGTGTATTTTTTCCCTAGGCCATTCTGGTTAAGCGATTGGAGCAGCAGAAGTGCGAAAAATTTGTTGTCTCGTCAACCATTTCTTAGCTTCAACGTCCCATATCTCGCGAACGGATTGACCTAACCCAAAAATTCCTATTGCATCTGAAAGTAGAATCTCGCCCGGTTACAACGGCATGTGTATTTTTTCCCTAGGCCATTCTGGTTAAGCGTTTGGATCAGCAGAATTGCGAAAAATGTTTTGCCTTCTCTACCATTTCTTGGCTTCAAACTCCCATATCTCGCGAACGGATTGACCTAGCCCAAAAATTCCAATTGCATCTGAAAGTAGAAACTCGCCCGATTACAACGGTATGTGTATTTTTTCCCTAGGCCATTCTGGTTAAGCGTTTGGATCAGCAGAATTGCGAAAAATTGTATGCCTTCTCAACCATTTCTTGGCTTCAAACTCCCATATCTCGCGCACGGATTGACCTAACCCAAAAATGCCTATTGCATCTGAAAGTAGGAACTCGCCCGATTACAACGCTATGTGTATTTTTTCCCTAGGCCATCCTGGTTAAGCGTTTGGATCAGCAGAATTGCGAAAAATGTTTTGCCTTCTCTACCATTTCTTGGATTCAAACTCCCATATCTCGCGAACGGATTGACCTAACCCAAAAATTCCAATTGCATCTGAAAGTAGAAACTCGCCTGATTACAACGGTATGTGCATTTTTTCCCTAGGCCATTCTGTTTAAGCGTTTGGATCAGCAGAATTGCGAAAAATTTTATGCCTTCTCAACCATTTCTTGGCTTCAAACTCCCATATCTCGCGAACGTATTGACCTAACCCAAAAATTCCTGTTGCTTGTGAAAGTAAAAACTCGCCCGATTACAACGGTATGTGTATTTTTTCCCTAGCCCATTCTGGTTAAGAGTTTGGAGCAGCAGAATTGCGAAAAATTTGTTGTCTTCTCAACCATTTCTTAGCTTCAATGTCCCATATCTCGCGAACGGATTGACCTAACCCAAAAATTCCTAGTGCATCTGAAAGTAGAAACTCGCCCGATTACAACGGTATGTGTATTTTTTCCCTAGGCCATTCTGGTTAAGCGTTTGGAGCAGCACAATTGTGAAAAATTTGTTGTCTTCTCAACCATTTCTTGTCTTCAATCTCCCATATCTCCCGAACGGATTGACCTCACCCAAAAATTCCTATTGCATTTGAAAGTAGAAACTCGCCCGATTGCAACGGTACGTGTATTTTTCCCTAGGTCATTCTGGTTAAGCGATGGGAGCAGCAGAATTGTTAAAAATTTTTTGCATACTCTACCATTTCTTGGCTTCAAACTCCCATATCTCCCGAACGGATTGACCTAACCCAAAAATTCCTATAGCATCTGAAAGTAGAAACTCGCCCGATTACAACGGCATGTGTATTTTTTCCCTAGGCCAATCTGTTTAAGCGATTGGAGCAGCAGAAGTGCGAAAAATTTGTTGTCTTGTCAACCATTTCTTAGCTTCAAAGTCCCATATCTTGCGAACGGATTGACCTAACCCAAAAATTCCTATTGTAGCTGAAAGTAGAAACTCTCCCGATTACAACGGTATGTGTATTTTTTCCCTAGGCCATTCTGGTTAAGCGTTTGAAGCAGCAGAATTGCGAAAAATTTTTTGCCTTCTGAACCATTTCTTGGCTTCAAACTCCCATATCTCGCGAACGGATAGACCTAACCCACAAATTCCTATTGCATCTGAAAGTAGAAACTCGCCCGATTATAACGGTATGTGTATTTTTTCCCTAGGCCATTCTGGTTAAGCGTTTGAAGCAGCAGAATTGCGAAAAATTTTTTGCCTTCTCAACCATTTCTTGTCCACAAACTCCCATATCTCGCGAACGGATTGGCCTAACCCAAAAATTCCTATTGCATCTGAAAGCAGAAGCTCGCCCGAATACAACGGTATGTGTATTTTTTCCCTAGGCCATTCTGGTTAAGCGTTTGGAGCAGCAGAATTGTGAAAAATTTGTTGTCTTGTCAACCATTTCTTAGCTTCAAAGTCCCATATCTCCCGAACGGATTGACCTAACCCAAAAATTCCTATAGCATCTGAAAGTAGAAACTCGCCCGATTACAACGGTATGTGTATTTTTTCCCTAGGCCAATCTGGTTAAGCGATTGGAGCAGCAGAAGTGCGAAAAATTTGTTGTCTTGTCAATCATTTCTTAGCTTCAAAGTCCCATATCTCGCGAACGGATTGACCTAACCCAAAAATTCCTATTGTAGCTGAAAGTAGAAACTCGCCCGATTACAACGGTATGTGTATTTTTTCCCTAGGCCTTTCTGGTTAAGCGTTTGGAGCAGCAGAATTGCGAAAAATTTTTTGCCTTCTCAACCATTTCTTGGCTTCAAACTCCCATATCTCGCGAACGGATAGACCTAACCCAAAAATTCCTATTGCATCTGAAAGTAGAAACTCTCCCGATTACAACGGTATGTGTACTTTTTCCCTAGGCCATTCTGGTTAAGCGTTTGGAGCAGAAGAATTGCGAAAAATTTGTTGTCTTCTCAACCATTTCTTAGCTTCAAAGTCCCATATCTCGCGAACGGATTGACCTATCCCAAAAATTCCTATCGCATCTGAAAGTAGAAACTCGCCCGATTACAACGGTATGTGTACTTTTTCCCTAGGCCATTCTGGTTAAGCGTTTGGAGCTGCAGAATTGCGAAAAATTTGTTGTCTTCTCAACCATTTCTTAGCTTCAAACTCCCATTTCTCGCGAACGGATTGACCTAACCCAAAAATTCCTATAGCATCTGAAAGTAGAAACTCGCCCGATTACAACGGTATGTGTATTTTTTCCCTAGGCCATTCTGATTAAGCGTTTGGAGCAGCAGAATTGCGAACAATTTTTTGCCTTCTCAACCATTTCTTGGCTTCAAACTCCCATATCTCGCGAACGGATTGACCTAACCCAAAAATTTCTATTGTAGCTGAAAGTAGAAACTCGTCCGATTACAACGGTATGTGTATTTTTTCCCGAGGCCATTCTGGTTAAGCGTTTGAAGCAGCAGAATTGCGAAAAATTTTTTGCCTTCTGAACTATTTCTTGTCTTCAAACTCCCATATCTCGCGAACGGATAGACCTAACCCAAAAATTCCAATTGCATCTGAAAGTAGAAACTCGCCTGATTACAACGGTATGTGCATTTTTTCCCTAGGCCATTCTGTTTAAGCGTTTGGATCAGCAGAATTGCGAAAAATTTTATGCCTTCTCAACCATTTCTTGGCTTCAAACTCCCATATCTCGCGAACGTATTGACCTAACCCAAAAATTCCTGTTGCATTTGAAAGTAGACACTCGGCCGATTACAACGGTACGTGTATTTTTCCCCTAGGCCATTCTGGTTAAGCGATTGGAGCAGCAGTAGTGCGAAAAATTTGTTGTTTTGTCAACCATTTCTTAGCTTCAAAGTCCCATATCTCGCGAACGGATTGACCTAACCCAAAAATTCCTATTGGAACTGAAAGTAGAAACTCGCCCGATTACAAAGGTATGTGTATTTTTTCCCTAGGCCATTCTGGTTAAGCGTTTGGATCAGCAGAATTGCGAAAAATGTTTTGCCTTCTCTACCATTTCTTGGCTTCAAACTCACATATCTCGCGAACGGATTGCCCTAACCCAAAAATTCCTATTGCATCTGAAAGTAGAAGCTCGCCCGAATACAACGGTATGAGTATTTTTTCCCTAGGCCATCTGGTTAAGCGTTTGGATCAGCAGAATTGCGAAAAATTGTATGCCTTCTCAACCATTTCTTGGCTTCAAACTCCCATATCTCGCGAACGTATTGACCTAACCCAAAAATTCCTGTTGCTTGTGAAAGTAAAAACTCGCCCGATTACAACGGTATGTGTATTTTTTCCCTAGCCCATTCTGGTTAAGAGTTTAGAGCAGCAGAATTGCGAAAAATTTGTTGTCTTCTCAACCATTTCTTAGCTTCAAAGTCCCATATCTCGCGAACGGATTGACCTAACCCAAAAATTCCTATTGCATCTGAAAGTAGAAACTCGCCCGATTACAACGGTATGTGTATTTTTTCCCTAGGCCATTCTGGTTAAGCGTTTGGAGCAGCAGAATTGCGAAAAATTTTTTGCCTCCTGAACCATTTCTTGGCTTCAAACTCCCATATCTCGCGAACGGATAGACCTAACCCACAAATTCCTATTGCATCTGAAAGTAGAAACTCGCCCGATTATAACGGTATGTGTATTTTTTCACTAGGCCATTCTGGTTAAGCGTTTGAAGCAGCAGACTTGCGAAAAATTTTTTGCCTTCTCAAACATTTCTTGTCTTCAAACTCCCATATCTCGCGAACGGATTGACCTAACCCAAAAATTCCTATTGCATCTGAAAGTAGAAACTCGCCCGATTACAACGGTATGTGTATTTTTTCCCTAGGCCTTTCTGGTTAAGCGTTTGGAGCAGCAGATGTGCGAAAAATTTGTTGTCTTGTCAACCATTTCTTAGCTTCAAAGTCCCATATCTCGCGAACGGATTGACCTAACCCAAAAATTCCTAGTGCATCTGAAAGTAGAAACTAGCCCGATTACAACGGTATTTGTATTTTTTCCCTAGGCCATTCTGGTTAAGCGTTTGGATCAGCAGAATTGCTAAAAATGTTTTACCTTCTCTACCATATCTTGGCTTCAAACTCACATATCTCGCGAATGGATTGACCTAACCCAAAAATTCCTATTGCATCTGAAAGTAGAAGCTCGCCCGATTACAACGGTATGTGTATTTTTTCGCTAGGCCATTCTGGTTAAGCGTTTGGAGCAGCAGAATTGCGAAAAATTTGTTGTCTTCTCAACCATTTCTTGGCTTCAAACTCCCATATCTCCCGAACGGATTGACCTAACCCAAAAATTCCTAGTGCATCTGAAAGTAGACACTCGCCCGATTACAAGGGTATGTGTATTTTTCCCCTAGGCTATTCTGGTTAAGCGTTTGGATCAGCAGAATTGCGAAAAATTGTATGCCTTCTCAACCATTTCTTGGCTTCAAACTCCCATATCTCGCCAACGGATTGACCTAACCCCAAAATTCCTGTTGCGTGTGAGAGTAAAAACTCGCCCGATTACAACGGTATGTGTATTTTTTCCCCAGGACATTCTGGTTAAGCGTTTGGATCAGCAGAATTGCGAAAAATTGTATGCCTTCTCAACCATTTCTTGGCTTCAAACTCCCATATCTCGCCAACGGATTGACCTAACCCAAAAATTCCTGTTGCGTGTGAAAGTAAAAACTCGCCCGATTACAACGGTATGTGTATTTTTCCACTAGGCCATTCTGGTTAAGCGTTTGGATCAGCAGAATTGCTAAAAATGTTTTGCCTTCTCTACCATTTCTTGGCTTCAAACTCACATATCTCGCGAACGGATTGACCTAACCCAAAAATTCCTATTGCATCTGAAAGTAGAAGCTCGCCCGATTACAACGGTATGTGTATTTTTTCCCTAGGCCATTCTGGTTAAGCGTTTGGAGCAGCAGAAGTGCGAAAAATTTGTTGTCTTCTCAACCATTTCTTGGCTTCAAACTCCCATATCTCCCGAACGGATTGACCTAACCCAAAAATTCCTATTGCATCTGAAAGTAGAAACGCGCCCGATTACAACGGTATGTGTATTTTTTCCCTAGGACATTCTGGTTAAGCGTTTGGAGCAGCAGAATTGTGAAAAATTTTTTGACTTCTCTACCATTTCTTGGCTTCAAACTCCCATATCTCGCGAACGGATTGACCTCATCCAAAAATTTCTGTTGCATCTGAAAGTAGAAACGCGCCCGATTACAACGGTATGTGTATTTTTTCCCTAGGCCATTGTGGTTAAGCGTTTGGAGCAGCAGAATTGCGAAAAATTTTTTGCCTTCTCAACCATTCCTTGTCTTCAAAGTCCCATATTTCGCGAACGGATTGACCTAACCCAAAAATTCCTAGTGCATCTGAAAGTAGAAACTCGCCCGATTACAATGGTATGTGTATTTTTTCCCTAGGCCATTATGGTTAAGCGTTTGGATCAGCAGAATTGCGAAAAATGTTTTGCCTTCTCTACCGTTTCTTGGCTTCAAACTCCCATATCTCGCCAACGGATTGACCTAACCCAAAAATTCCTGTTGCGTGTGAAAGTAAAAACTCGCCCGATTACAACGGTATGTGTATTTTTTCCCTAGCCCCTTCTGGTTAAGCGTTTGGAGCAGCAGAATTGCGAAAAATTTGTTGTCTTCTCAACCATTTCTTAGCTTCAAAGTCCCATATCTCGCGAACGGATTGACCTAACCCAAAAATTCCTAGTGCATCTGAAAGTAGAAACTCGCCCGATTACAAAGGTATGTGTATTTTTTCCCTAGGTCATTCTGGTTAAGCGTTTGGAGCAGCAGAATTGTGAAAAATTTTTTGCCTTCTCTACCATTTCTTGGCTTCAAACTCCCATATCTCGCGAACGGATTGACGTAACCCAAAAATTTCTATTGCATCTGAAAGTAGAAACGCGCCCGATTACAACGGTATGTGTATTTTTTCCCTAGGCCATTGAGGTTAATCGTTTGGAGCAGCAGAATTGCGAAAAATTTTTTGCCTTCTCAACCATTCCTTGTCTTCAAACTCCCATATCTCGCGAACGGATTGACTTAACCCAAAAATTTCTATTGCATCTGAAAGTAGAAACGCGCCCGATTACAACGGTATGTGTATTTTTTCCCTAGGCCATTCTGGTTAAGCGTTTGGATCAGCAGAATTGCGAAAAATTGTATGCCTTCTCAACCATTTCTTGGCTTCAAACTCCCATATCTCGCCAACGGATTGACCTAACCCAAAAATTCCTTTTGTAACTGAAAGTAGAAACTCGCCCGATTACAACGGTATGTGTATTTTTTCCCTAGGCCATTCTGGTTAAGCGATTGGATCAGCAGAATTGCGAAAAATTGTATGCCTTCTCAACCATTTCTTGGCTTCAAACTCCCATATCTCGCCAACGGATTGACCTAACCCAAAAATTCCTGTTGCGTGTGAAAGTAAAACCTCGCCCGATTACAACGGTATGTGTGTTTTTTCCCTAGGCCATTCTGGTTAAGCGTTTGGAGCAACAGAAGTGCGAAAAATTTGTTGTCTTCTCAACCATTTCTTGGCTTCAAACTCCCATATCTCCCGAACGGATTGACCTAACCCAAAAATTCCTATTGCATCTGAAAGTAGAAACGCGCCCGATTACAACGGTATGTGTATTTTTTCCCTAGGACATTCTGGTTAAGCGTTTGGAGCAGCAGAATTGTGAAAAATTTTTTGCCTTCTCTACCATTTCTTGGCTTCAAACTCCCATATCTGGCGAACGGATTGACCTAATCCAAAAATTTCTGTTGCATCTGAAAGTAGAAACGCGCCCGATTACAACGGTATGTGTATTTTTTCCCTAGGCCATTGTGGTTAAGCGTTTGGAGCAGCAGAATTGCGAAAAATTGTTTGCCTTCTCAACCATTCCTTGTCTTCAAACTCCCATATCTCGCGAACGGATTGACCTAACCCAAAAATTCCTATTGTAACTGAAAGTAGAAACTCGCCCGATTACAACGGTATGTGTATTTTTTCCCTAGGCCATTCTGGTTAAGCGTTTGGATCAGCAGAATTGCGAAAAATTTGTTGTCTTCTCAACCATCTCTTAGCTTCAAAGTCCCATATCTCGCGAACGGATTGACCTAACCCAAAAATTCCTAGTGCATCTGAAAGTAGAAACTCGCCCGATTACAACGGTATGTGTATTTTTTCCCTAGGCCATTCAGGTTAAGAGGTTGGATCAGCAGAATTGCGAAAAATTGTATGCCTTCTCAACCATTTCTTGGCTTCAAACTCCCATATCTCGCCAACGGATTGACCTAACCCAAAAATTCCTGTTGCGTGTGAAAGTAAAACCTCGCCCGATTACAACGGTATGTGTATTTTTTCCCTAGCCCATTCTGGTTAAGCGTTTGGAGCAGCAGAATTGCGAAAAATTTGTTGTCTTCTCAACCATTTCTTAGCTTCAAAGTCCCATATCTCGCGAACGGATTGACCTAACCCAAAAATTCCTAGTGCATCTGAAAGTAGAAACTCGCCCGATTACAACGGTATCTGTATTTTTCCCCTAGGCTATTCTGGTTAAGCGTTTGGATCAGCAGAATTGCGAAAAATTGTATGCCTTCTCAACCATTTCTTGGATTCAAACCCCCATATCTCGCCAACGGATTGACCTAACCCAAAAATTCCTATTGTAACTGAAAGTAGAAACTCGCCCGATTACAACGGTATGTGTATTTTTTCCCTAGGCCATTCTGGTTAAGCGTTTGGATCAGCAGAATTGCGAAAAATGTTTTGCCTTCTCTACCATTTCTTGGCTTCAAACTCCCATATATCGCGAACGGATAGACCTAACCCAAAAATTCCAATTGCATCTGAACGTAGAAACTCGCCCGATTACAACGGTATCTGTATTTTTTCCCTAGGCCATTCTGGTTAAGCGATTGGATCAGCAGAATTGCGAAAAATTGTATGCCTTCTCAACCATTTCTTGGCTTCAAACTCCCATATCTCGCCAACGGATTGACCTAACCCAAAAATTCCTGTTGCGTGTGAAAGTAAAACCTCGCCGGATTACAACGGTATGTGTATTTTTTCCCTAGGCCATTCTGGTTAAGCGTTTGGATCAGCAGAATTGCGAAAAATTGTATGCCTTCTCAACCATTTCTTGGCTTCAAACCCCCATATCTCGCCAACGGATTGACCTAACCCAAAAATTCCTATTGTAACTGTAAGTAGAAACTCGCCCGATTACAACGGTATGTGTATTTTTTCCCTAGGCCATTCTGGTTAAGCGATTGGATCAGCAGAATTGCGAAAAGTTGTATGCCTTCTCAACCATTTCTTGGCTTCAAACTCCCATATCTCGCCAACGGATTGACCTAACCCAAAAATTCCTGTTGCGTGTGAAAGTAAAACCTCGCCGGATTACAACGGTATGTGTATTTTTTCCCTAGGCCATTCTGGTTAAGCGTTTGGAGCAGCAGAAGTGCGAAAAATTTGTTGTCTTCTCAACCATTTCTTGGCTTCAAACTCCCATATCTCCCGAACGGATTGACCTAACCCAAAAATTCCTATTGCATCTGAAAGTAGAAACGCGCCCGATTACAACGGTATGTGTATTTTTTCCCTAGGACATTCTGGTTAAGCGTTTGGAGCAGCAGAATTGTGAAAAATTTTTTGCCTTCTCTACCATTTCTTGGCTTCAAACTCCCATATCTCGCGAACGGATTGACCTAATCCAAAAATTTCTGTTGCATCTGAAAGTAGAAACGCGCCCGATTACAACGGTATGTGTATTTTTTCCCTAGGCCATTGTGGTTAAGCGTTTGGAGCAGCAGAATTGCGAAAAATTGTATGCCTTCTCAACCATTTCTTGGCTTCAAACTCCCATATCTCGCCAACGGATTGACCTAACCCAAAAATTCCTGTTGCGTGTGAAAGTAAAACCTCGCCGGATTACAACGGTATGTGTATTTTTTCCCTAGGCCATTCTGGTTAAGCGTTTGGAGCAGCAGAAGTGCGAAAAATTTGTTGCCTTCTCAACCATTTCTTGGCTTCAAACTCCCATATCTCGCGAACGCATTGACCTAACCCAAAAATTCCAGTTGCATCTGAAAGTAGAAACTCGCCCGATTACAACGGTATGTGTATTTTTTCCCTAGCCCATTCTGGTGAAGCGTTTGGAGAAGCAGAATTGCGAAAAATTTGTTGTCTTCTCAACCATTTCTTAGCTTCAAAGTACCATATCTCGCGAACGGATTGACCTAACCCAAAAATTCCAAGTGCATCTGAAAGTAGAGACTCGCCCGATTACAACGGTACGTATATTTTTCCCCTAGGCCATTCTGGTTAAGCGTTGGGATCAGCAGAATTGCGAAAAATGTTTTGCCTTCTCTACCGTTTCTTGGCTTCAAACTCCCATATCTCGCCACGGATTGACCTAACCCAAAAATTCCTGTTGCGTGTGAAAGTAAAAACTCGCCCGATTACAACGGTATGTGAATTTTTTCCCTAGCCCATTCTGGTTAAGCGTTTGGAGCAGCAGAATTGCGAAAAATTTGTTGTCTTCTTAACCATTTCTTAGCTTCAAAGTCCCATATCTCGCGAACGGATTGACCTAACCCAAAAATTCCTAGTGCATCTGAAAGTAGAAACTCGCCCGATTACAACGGTATGTGTATTTTTCCCCTAGGCCATTCTGGTTAAGCGTTTCGATCAGCAGAATTGCGAAAAATTGTATGCCTTCTCAACCATTTCTTAGCTTCAGACTCCCATATCTCGTCAACGGATTGACCTAACCCAAAAATTCCTGTTGCGTGTGAGAGTAAAAACTCGCCCGATTACAACGGTATGTGTATTTTTTCCCCAGGCCATTCTGGTTAAGCGTTTGGATCAGCAGAATTGCGAAAAACTGTATGCCTTCTCAACCATTTCTTAGCTTCAGACTCCCATATCTCGTCAACGGATTGACCTAACCCAAAAATTCCTGTTGCGTGTGAGAGTAAAAACTCGCCCGATTACAACGGTATGTGTATTTTTTCCCCAGGCCATTCTGGCTAAGCGTTTGGATCAGCAGAATTGCGAAAAACTGTATGCCTTCTCAACCATTTCTTGGCTTCAAACTACCATATCTCGCCAACGGATTGACCTAACCCAAAAATTCCTGTTGCGTGTGAAAGTAAAAACTCGCCCGATTACAACGGTATGTTTATTTTTTCCCCAGGCCATTCTGGTTAAGCGTCTGGAGCAGCAGAATTGCGAAAAATTTGTTGTCTTCTCAACCATTTCTTAGCTTCAAAGTCCCATATCTCGCGAACGGATTGACCTAACCCAAAAATTCCTAGTGCATCTGAAAGTAGAAACTCGCCAGATTACAACGGTATGTGTATTTTTTCCCTAGGCCATTCTGGTTAAGCGTTTGGATCAGCAGAATTGCGAAAAATGTTTTGCCTTCTCTACCATTTCTTGGCTTCAAACTCACATATCTCGCGAACGGATTGACCTAACCCAAAAATTCCTATTGCATCTGAAAGCAGAAGCTCGCCCGAATACAACGGTATGTGTATTTTTTCGCTAGGCCATTCTGGTTAAGCGTTTGGAGCAGCAGAATTGCGAAAAATTTGTCGTCTTCTCAACCATTTCTTAGCTTCAAAGTCCCATATCTCGCGAACGGATTGACCTAACCCAAAAATTCCAAGTGCATCTGAAAGTAGAAACTCGCCGATTATAACGGTATGTGTATTTTTCCCCTAGGCCATTCTGGTTAAGCGTTTGGATCAGCAGAATTGCTAAAAATGTTTTACCTTCTCTACCATATCTTGGCTTCAAACTCACATATCTCGCGAATGGATTGACCTAGCCCAAAAATTCCTATTGCATCTGAAAGTAGAAGCTCGCCCGATTACAACGGTATGTGTATTTTTTCCCTAGGCCATTCTGGTTAAGCGTTTGGAGCAGCAGAATTGCGAAAAATTTGTTGTCTTCTCAACCATTTCTTGGCTTCAAACTCCCATATCTCCCGAACGGATTGACCTAACCCAAAAATTCCTAGTGCATCTGAAAGTAGAAACTCGCCCGATTACAACGGTATGTGTATTTTTCCCCTAGGCTATTCTGGTTAAGCGTTTGGATCAGCAGAATTGCGAAAAATTGTATGCCTTCTCAACCATTTCTTGGCTTCAAACTCCCATATCTCGCCAACGGATTGACCTAACCCCAAAATTCCTGTTGCGTGTGAGAGTAAAAACTCGCCCGATTACAACGGTATGTGTATTTTTTCCCCAGGACATTCTGGTTAAGCTTTTGGATCAGCAGAATTGCGAAAAATTGTATGCCTTCTCAACCATTTCTTGGCTTCAAACTCCCATATCTCGCCAACGGATTGACCTAACCCAAAAATTCCTGTTGCGTGTGAAAGTACAAACTCGCCCGATTACAACGGTATGTGTATTTTTCCACTAGGCCATTCTGGTTAAGCGTTTGGATCAGCAGAATTGCTAAAAATGTTTTGCCTTCTCTACCATTTCTTGGCTTCAAACTCACATATCTCGCGAACGGATTGACCTAACCCAAAAATTCCTATTGCATCTGAAAGTAGAAGCTCGCCCGGTTACAACGGTATGTGTATTTTTTCCCTAGGCCATTCTGGTTAAGCGTTTGGAGCAGCAGAAGTGCGAAAAATTTGTTGTCTTCTCAACCATTTCTTGGCTTCAAACTCCCATATCTCCCGAACGGATTGACCTAACCCAAAAATTCCTATTGCATCTGAAAGTAGAAACGCGCCCGATTACAACGGTATGTGTATTTTTTCCCTAGGCCATTGTGGTTAAGCGTTTGGAGCAGCAGAATTGCGAAAAATTTTTTGCCTTCTCAACCATTCCTTGTCTTCAAAGTCCCATATTTCGCGAACGGATTGACCTAACCCAAAAATTCCTAGTGCATCTGAAAGTAGAAACTCGCCCGATTACAATGGTATGTGTATTTTTTCCCTAGGCCATTATGGTTAAGCGTTTGGATCAGCAGAATTGCGAAAAATGTTTTGCCTTCTCTACCGTTTCTTGGCTTCAAACTCCCATATCTCGCCAACGGATTGACCTAACCCAAAAATTCCTGTTGCGTGTGAAAGTAAAAACTCGCCCGATTACAACGGTATGTGTATTTTTTCCCTAGCCCATTCTGGTTAAGCGTTTGGAGCAGCAGAATTGCGAAAAATTTGTTGTCTTCTCAACCATTTCTTAGCTTCAAAGTCCCATATCTCGCGAACGGATTGACCTAACCCAAAAATTCCTAGTGCATCTGAAAGTAGAAACTCGCCCGATTACAAAGGTATGTGTATTTTTTCCCTAGGCCATTCTGGTTAAGCGTTTGGAGCAGCAGAATTGTGAAAAATTTTTTGCCTTCTCTACCATTTCTTGGCTTCAAACTCCCATATCTCGCGAACGGATTGACGTAACCCAAAAATTTCTATTGCATCTGAAAGTAGAAACGCGCCCGATTACAACGGTATGTGTATTTTTTCCCTAGGCCATTGTGGTTAATCGTTTGGAGCAGCAGAATTGCGAAAAATTTTTTGCCTTCTCAACCATTCCTTGTCTTCAAACTCCCATATCTCGCGAACGGATTGACTTAACCCAAAAATTTCTATTGCATCTGAAAGTAGAAACGCGCCCGATTACAACGGTATGTGTATTTTTTCCCTAGGCCATTCTGGTTAAGCGTTTGGATCAGCAGAATTGCGAAAAATTGTATGCCTTCTCAACCATTTCTTGGCTTCAAACTCCCATATCTCGCCAACGGATTGACCTAACCCAAAAATTCCTGTTGTAACTGAAAGTAGAAACTCGCCGGATTACAACGGTATGTGTATTTTTTCCCTAGGCCATTCTGGTTAAGCGATTGGATCAGCAGAATTGCGAAAAATTGTATGCCTTCTCAACCATTTCTTGGCTTCAAACTCCCATATCTCGCCAACGGATTGACCTAACCCAAAAATTCCTGTTGCGTGTGAAAGTAAAACCTCGCCCGATTACAACGGTATGTGTGTTTTTTCCCTAGGCCATTCTGGTTAAGCGTTTGGAGCAACAGAAGTGCGAAAAATTTGTTGTCTTCTCAACCATTTCTTGGCTTCAAACTCCCATATCTCCCGAACGGATTGACCTAACCCAAAAATTCCTATTGCATCTGAAAGTAGAAACGCGCCCGATTACAACGGTATGTGTATTTTTTCCCTAGGACATTCTGGTTAAGCGTTTGGAGCAGCAGAATTGTGAAAAATTTTTTGCCTTCTCTACCATTTCTTGGCTTCAAACTCCCATATCTGGCGAACGGATTGACCTAATCCAAAAATTTCTGTTGCATCTGAAAGTAGAAACGCGCCCGATTACAACGGTATGTGTATTTTTTCCCTAGGCCATTGTGGTTAAGCGTTTGGAGCAGCAGAATTGCGAAAAATTGTTTGCCTTCTCAACCATTCCTTGTCTTCAAACTCCCATATCTCGCGAACGGATTGACCTAACCCAAAAATTCCTATTGTAACTGAAAGTAGAAACTCGCCCGATTACAACGGTATGTGTATTTTTTCCCTAGGCCATTCTGGTTAAGCGTTTGGATCAGCAGAATTGCGAAAAATTTGTTGTCTTCTCAACCATCTCTTAGCTTCAAAGTCCCATATCTCGCGAACGGATTGACCTAACCCAAAAATTCCTAGTGCATCTGAAAGTAGAAACTCGCCCGATTACAACGGTATGTGTATTTTTTCCCTAGGCCATTCAGGTTAAGAGGTTGGATCAGCAGAATTGCGAAAAATTGTATGCCTTCTCAACCATTTCTTGGCTTCAAACTCCCATATCTCGCCAACGGATTGACCTAACCCAAAAATTCCTGTTGCGTGTGAAAGTAAAACCTCGCCCGATTACAACGGTATGTGTATTTTTTCCCTAGCCCATTCTGGTTAAGCGTTTGGAGCAGCAGAATTGCGAAAAATTTGTTGTCTTCTCAACCATTTCTTAGCTTCAAAGTCCCATATCTCGCGAACGGATTGACCTAACCCAAAATTCCTAGTGCATCTGAAAGTAGAAACTCGCCCGATTACAACGGTATCTGTATTTTTCCCCTAGGCTATTCTGGTTAAGCGTTTGGATCAGCAGAATTGCGAAAAATGTTTTGCCTTCTCTACCGTTTCTTGGCTTCAAACTCCCATATCTCGCCAACGGATTGACCTAACCCAAAAATTCCTATTGTAACTGAAAGTAGAAACTCGCCCGATTACAACGGTATGTGTATTTTTTCCCTAGGCCATTCTGGTTAAGCGTTTGGATCAGCAGAATTGCGAAAAATGTTTTGCCTTCTCTACCATTTCTTGGCTTCAAACTCCCATATATCGCGAACGGATAGACCTAACCCAAAAATTCCAATTGCATCTGAACGTAGAAACTCGCCCGATTACAACGGTATCTGTATTTTTTCCCTAGGCCATTCTGGTTAAGCGTTTGGATCAGCAGAATTGCGAAAAATTGTATGCCTTCTCAACCATTTCTTGGCTTCAAACTCCCATATCTCGCCAACGGATTGACCTAACCCAAAAATTCCTGTTGCGTGTGAAAGTAAAACCTCGCCCGATTACAACGGTATGTGTATTTTTTCCCTAGCCCATTCTGGTTAAGCGTTTGGAGCAGCAGAATTGCGAAAAATTTGTTGTGTTCTCAACCATTTCTTAGTTTCAAAGTCCCATATCACGCGAACGGATTGACCTAACCCAAAAATTCCTAGTGCTTCTGAAAGTAGAAACTCGCCCGATTACAATGGTACGTGTATTTTTTCCCTAGGCCATTACGGTTAAGCGTTTGGATCAGCAGAATTGCGAAAAATGTTTTGCCTTCTCTACCGTTTCTTGGCTTCAAACTCCCATATCTCGCCAACGGATTGACCTAACCCAAAAATTCCTATTGTAACTGAAAGTAGAAACTCGCCCGATTACAACCGTATGTGTATTTTTTCCCTAGGCCATTCTGGTTAAGCGTTTGGATCAGCAGAATTGCGAAAAATGTTTTGCCTTCTCTACCATTTCTTGGCTTCAAACTCCCATATATCGCGAACGGATAGACCTAACCCAAAAATTCCAATTGCATCTGAACGTAGAAACTCGCCCGATTACAACGGTATCTGTATTTTTTCCCTAGGCCATTCTGGTTAAGCGATTGGATCAGCAGAATTGCGAAAAATTGTATGCCTTCTCAACCATTTCTTGGCTTCAAACTCCCATATCTCGCCAACGGATTGACCTAACCCAAAAATTCCTGTTGCGTGTGAAAGTAAAACCTCGCCGGATTACAACGGTATGTGTATTTTTTCCCTAGGCCATTCTGGTTAAGCGTTTGGATCAGCAGAATTGCGAAAAATTGTATGCCTTCTCAACCATTTCTTGGCTTCAAACTCCCATATCTCGCCAACGGATTGACCTAACCCAAAAATTCCTGTTGCGTGTGAAAGTAAAACCTCGCCGGATTACAACGGTATGTGTATTTTTTCCCTAGGCCATTCTGGTTAAGCGTTTGGATCAGCAGAATTGCGAAAAATTGTATGCCTTCTCAACCATTTCTTGGCTTCAAACTCCCATATCTCGCCAACGGATTGACCTAACCCAAAAATTCCTGTTGCGTGTGAAAGTAAAACCTCGCCCGATTACAACGGTATGTGTATTTTTTCCCTAGCCCATTCTGGTTAAGCGTTTGGAGCAGCAGAATTGCGAAAAATTTGTTGTGTTCTCAACCATTTCTTAGTTTCAAAGTCCCATATCACGCGAACGGATTGACCTAACCCAAAAATTCCTAGTGCTTCTGAAAGTAGAAACTCGCCCGATTACAATGGTACGTGTATTTTTTCCCTAGGCCATTACGGTTAAGCGTTTGGATCAGCAGAATTGCGAAAAATGTTTTGCCTTCTCTACCGTTTCTTGGCTTCAAACTCCCATATCTCGCCAACGGATTGACCTAACCCAAAAATTCCTATTGTAACTGAAAGTAGAAACTCGCCCGATTACAACGGTATGTGTATTTTTTCCCTAGGCCATTCTGGTTAAGCGTTTGGATCAGCAGAATTGCGAAAAATGTTTTGCCTTCTCTACCATTTCTTGGCTTCAAACTCCCATATATCGCGAACGGATAGACCTAACCCAAAAATTCCAATTGCATCTGAACGTAGAAACTCGCCCGATTACAACGGTATCTGTATTTTTTCCCTAGGCCATTCTGGTTAAGCGATTGGATCAGCAGAATTGCGAAAAATTGTATGCCTTCTCAACCATTTCTTGGCTTCAAACTCCCATATCTCGCCAACGGATTGACCTAACCCAAAAATTCCTGTTGCGTGTGAAAGTAAAACCTCGCCGGATTACAACGGTATGTGTATTTTTTCCCTAGGCCATTCTGGTTAAGCGTTTGGATCAGCAGAATTGCGAAAAATTGTATGCCTTCTCAACCATTTCTTGGCTTCAAACTCCCATATCTCGCCAACGGATTGACCTAACCCAAAAATTCCTGTTGCGTGTGAAAGTAAAACCTCGCCCGATTACAACGGTATGTGTATTTTTTCCCTAGCCCATTCTGGTTAAGCGTTTGGAGCAGCAGAATTGCGAAAAATTTGTTGTGTTCTCAACCATTTCTTAGTTTCAAAGTCCCATATCACGCGAACGGATTGACCTAACCCAAAAATTCCTAGTGCTTCTGAAAGTAGAAACTCGCCCGATTACAATGGTACGTGTATTTTTTCCCTAGGCCATTACGGTTAAGCGTTTGGATCAGCAGAATTGCGAAAAATGTTTTGCCTTCTCTACCGTTTCTTGGCTTCAAACTCCCATATCTCGCCAACGGATTGACCTAACCCAAAAATTCCTGTTGCGTGTGAAAGTAAAAACTCGCCCGATTACAACGGTATGTGTATTTTTTCCCTAGCCCATTCTGGTTAAGCGTTTGGAGCAGCAGAATTGCGAAAAATTTTTTGTCTTCTCAACCATTTCTTAGCTTCAAAGTCCCATATCTCGCGAACGGATTGACCTAACCCAAAAATTCCTAGTGCATCTGAAAGTAAAAACTCGCCCGATTACAACGGTATGTGTATTTTTTCCCTAGCCCATTCTGGTTAAGCGTTTGGAGCAGCAGAATTGCGAAAAATTTGTTGTCTTCTCAACCATTTCTTAGCTTCAAAGTCCCATATCTCGCGAACGGATTGACCTAACCCAAAAATTCCTAGTGCATCTGAAAGTAGAAACTCGCCCGATTACAACGGTATGTGTATTTTTTCCCTAGCCCATTCTGGTTAAGCGTTTGGAGCAGCGGAATTGCGAAAAATTTGTTGTCTTCTCAACCATTTCTTAGTTTCAAAGTCCCATATTTCGCGAACGGATTGATCTAACCCAAAAATTCCTAGTGCTTCTGAAAGTAGAAACTCGCCCGATTACAATGGTATGTGTATTTTTTCCCTAGGCCATTATTGTTAAGCGTTTGGATCAGCAGAATTGCGAAAAATGTTTTGCCTTCTCTACCGTTTCTTGGCTTCAAACTCCCATATCTCGCCAACGGATTGACCTAACCCAAAAATTCCTGTTGCGTGTGAAAGTAAAAACTCGCCCGATTACAACGGTATGTGTATTTTTTCCCTAGCCCATTCTGGTTAAGCGTTTGGAGCAGCAGAATTGCGAAAAATTTGTTGTCTTCTCAACCATTTCTTAGCTTCAAAGTCCCATATCTCGCGAACGGATTGACCTAACCCAAAAATTCCTAGTGCATCTGAAAGTAGAAACTCGCCCGATTACAAAGGTATGTGTATTTTTTCCCTAGGCCATTCTGGTTAAGCGTAGGGGCAGCGGAATTGTGAAAAATTTTTTGCCTTCTCTACCATTTCTTGGCTTCAAACTCCCATATCTCGCGAACGGATTGACCTAACCCAAAAATTTCTATTGCATCTGAAAGTAGAAACGCGCCCGATTACAACGGTATGTGTATTTTTTCCCTAGCCCATTGTGGTTAAGCGTTTGGAGCAGCAGAATTGCGAAAAATTTTTTGCCTTCTCAACCATTTCTTGGCTTCAAACTCCCATATCTCGCCAACGGATTGACCTAACCCAAAAATTCCTGCTGCGTGTGAAAGTAAAACATCGCCCGATTACAACGGTATGTGTATTTTTTCCCTAGCCCATTCTGGTTAAGCGTTTGGAGCAGCAGAATTGCGAAAAATTTGTTGTCTTCTCAACCATTTCTTAGCTTCAAAGTCCCATATCTCGCGAACGGATTGACCTAACCCAAAAATTCCTAGTGCATCTGAAAGTAGAAACTCGCCCGATTACAACGGTATGTGTATTTTTCCCCTAGGCTATTCTGGTTAAGCGTTTGGATCAGCAGAATTGCGAAAAATTGTATGCCTTCTCTACCGTTTCTTGGCTTCAAACTCCCATATCTCGCCAACGGATTGACCTAACCCAATAATTCCTGTTGCGTGTGAAAGTAAAAACTCGCCCGATTACAACGGTATGTGTATTTTTTACCTAGCCCATTCTGGTTAAGCGTTTGGAGCAGCAGAATTGCGAAAAATTTGTTGTCTTCTCAACCATTTCTTAGCTTCAAAGTCCCATATCTCGCGAACGGATTGACCTAACCCAAAAATTCCTAGTGCATCTGAAAGTAGAAACTCGCCCGATTACAAAGGTATGTGTATTTTTTCCCTAGGCCATTCTGGTTAAGCGTTTGGAGCAGCAGAATTGTGAAAAATTTTTTGCCTTCTCTACCATTTCTTGGCTTCAAACTCCCATATCTCGCGAACGGATTGACCTAACCCAAAAATTTCTATTGCATCTGAAAGTAGAAACGCGCCCGATTACAACGGTATGTGTATTTTTTCCCTAGGCCATTGTGGTTAAGCGTTTGGAGCAGCAGAATTGCGAAAAATTTTTTGCCTTCTCAACCATTTCTTGGCTTCAAACTCCCATATCTCGCCAACGGATTGACCTAACCCAAAAATTCCTGCTGCGTGTGAAAGTAAAACCTCGCCCGATTACAACGGTATGTGTATTTTTTCCCTAGCCCATTCTGGTTAAGCGTTTGGATCAGCAGAATTGCGAAAAATTTGTTGTCTTCTCAACCATCTCTTAGCTTCAAAGTCCCATATCTCGCGAACGGATTGACCTAACCAAAAAATTCCTAGTGCATCTGAAAGTAGAAACTCGCCCGATTACAACGGTATGTGTATTTTTTCCCTAGGCCATTCAGGTTAAGAGGTTGGATCAGCAGAATTGCGAAAAATTGTATGCCTTCTCAACCATTTCTTGGCTTCAAACTCCCATATCTCGCCAACGGATTGACCTAACCCAAAAATTCCTGTTGCGTGTCAAAGTAAAACCTCGCCCGATTACAACGGTATGTGTATTTTTTCCCTAGCCCATTCTGGTTAAGCGTTTGGAGCAGCAGAATTGCGAAAAATTTGTTGTCTTCTCAACCATTTCTTAGCTTCAAAGTCCCATATCTCGCGAACGGATTGACCTAACCCAAAAATTCCTAGTGCATCTGAAAGTAGAAACTCGCCCGATTACAACGGTATGTGTATTTTTCCACTAGGCTATTCTGGTTAAGCGTTTGGATCAGCAGAATTGCGAAAAATTGTATGCCTTCTCAACCATTTCTTGGCTTCAAACCCCCATATCTCGCCAACGGATTGACCTAACCCAAAAATTCCTATTGTAACTGAAAGTAGAAACACGCCCGATTACAACGGTATGTGTATTTTTTCCCTAGGCCATTCTGGTTAAGCGTTTGGATCAGCAGAATTGCGAAAAATGTTTTGCCTTCTCTACCGTTTCTTGGCTTCAAACTCCCATATCTCGCCAACGGATTGACCTAACCCAAAAATTCCTGTTGCGTGTGAAAGTAAAAACTCGCCCGATTACAACGGTATGTGTATTTTTTCCCTAGCCCATTCTGGTTAGGCGTTTGGAGCAGCAGAATTGCGAAAAATTTGTTGTCTTCTCAACCATTTCTTAGCTTCAAACTCCCATATCTCGCGAACGGATTGACCTAACCCAAAAATTTCTATTGCATCTGAAAGTAGAAACGCGCCCGATTACAACGGTATGTGTATTTTTTCCCAAGGCCATTGTGGTTAAGCGTTTGGAGCAGCAGAATTGCGAAAAATTTTTTGCCTTCTCAACCATTTCTTGGCTTCAAACTCCCATATCTCGCGAACGGATTGACCTAACCCAAAAATTTCTATTGCATCTGAAAGTAGAAACGCGCCCGATTACAACGGTATGTGTATTTTTTCCCTAGGCCATTGTGGTTAATCGTTTGGAGCAGCAGAATTGCGAAAAATTTTTTGCCTTCTCAACCATTCCTTGTCTTCAAACTCCCATATCTCGCGAACGGATTGACTTAACCCAAAAATTTCTATTGCATCTGAAAGTAGAAACGCGCCCGATTACAACGGTATGTGTATTTTTTCCCTAGGCCATTCTGGTTAAGCGTTTGGATCAGCAGAATTGCGAAAAATTGTATGCCTTCTCAACCATTTCTTGGCTTCAAACTCCCATATCTCGCCAACGGATTGACCTAACCCAAAAATTCCTGTTGTAACTGAAAGTAGAAACTCGCCCGATTACAACGGTATGTGTATTTTTTCCCTAGGCCATTCTGGTTAAGCGATTGGATCAGCAGAATTGCGAAAAATTGTATGCCTTCTCAACCATTTCTTGGCTTCAAACTCCCATATCTCGCCAACGGATTGACCTAACCCAAAAATTCCTGTTGCCTGTGAAAGTAAAACCTCGCCCGATTACAACGGTATGTGTGTTTTTTCCCTAGGCCATTCTGGTTAAGCGTTTGGAGCAACAGAAGTGCGAAAATTTGTTGTCTTCTCAACCATTTCTTGGCTTCAAACTCCCATATCTCCCGAACGGATTGACCTAACCCAAAAATTCCTATTGCATCTGAAAGTAGAAACGCGCCCGATTACAACGGTATGTGTATTTTTTTCCCTAGGACATTCTGGTTTAAGCGTTTGGAGCAGCAGAATTGTGAAAAATTTTTTGCCTTCTCTACCATTTCTTGGCTTCAAACTCCCATATCTCGCGAACGGATTGACCTAATCCAAAAATTTCTGTTGCATCTGAAAGTAGAAACGCGCCCGATTACAACGGTATGTGTATTTTTTCCCTAGGCCATTGTGGTTAAGCGTTTGGAGCAGCAGAATTGCGAAAAATTGTTTGCCTTCTCAACCATTCCTTGTCTTCAAACTCCCATATCTCGCGAACGGATTGACCTAACCCAAAAATTCCTATTGTAACTGAAAGTAGAAACTCGCCCGATTACAACGGTATGTGTATTTTTTCCCTAGGCCATTCTGGTTAAGCGTTTGGATCAGCAGAATTGCGAAAAATTTGTTGTCTTCTCAACCATCTCTTAGCTTCAAAGTCCCATATCTCGCGAACGGATTGACCTAACCCAAAAATTCCTAGTGCATCTGAAAGTAGAAACTCGCCCGATTACAACGGTATGTGTATTTTTTCCCTAGGCCATTCAGGTTAAGAGGTTGGATCAGCAGAATTGCGAAAAATTGTATGCCTTCTCAACCATTTCTTGGCTTCAAACTCCATATCTCGCCAACGGATTGACCTAACCCAAAAATTCCTGTTGCGTGTGAAAGTAAAACCTCGCCCGATTACAACGGTATGTGTATTTTTTCCCTAGCCCATTCTGGTTAAGCGTTTGGAGCAGCAGAATTGCGAAAAATTTGTTGTCTTCTCAACCATTTCTTAGCTTCAAAGTCCCATATCTCGCGAACGGATTGACCTAACCCAAAAATTCCTAGTGCATCTGAAAGTAGAAACTCGCCCGATTACAACGGTATCTGTATTTTTCCCCTAGGCTATTCTGGTTAAGCGTTTGGATCAGCAGAATTGCGAAAAATTGTATGCCTTCTCAACCATTTCTTGGATTCAAACCCCCATATCTCGCCAACGGATTGACCTAACCCAAAAATTCCTATTGTAACTGAAAGTAGAAACTCGCCCGATTACAACGGTATGTGTATTTTTTCCCTAGGCCATTCTGGTTAAGCGTTTGGATCAGCAGAATTGCGAAAAATGTTTTGCCTTCTCTACCATTTCTTGGCTTCAAACTCCCATATATCGCGAACGGATAGACCTAACCCAAAAATTCCAATTGCATCTGAACGTAGAAACTCGCCCGATTACAACGGTATCTGTATTTTTTCCCTAGGCCATTCTGGTTAAGCGATTGGATCAGCAGAATTGCGAAAAATTGTATGCCTTCTCAACCATTTCTTGGCTTCAAACTCCCATATCTCGCCAACGGATTGACCTAACCCAAAAATTCCTGTTGCGTGTGAAAGTAAAACCTCGCCGGATTACAACGGTATGTGTATTTTTTCCCTAGGCCATTCTGGTTAAGCGTTTGGATCAGCAGAATTGCGAAAAATTGTATGCCTTCTCAACCATTTCTTGGCTTCAAACTCCCATATCTCGCCAACGGATTGACCTAACCCAAAAATTCCTGTTGCGTGTGAAAGTAAAACCTCGCCCGATTACAACGGTATGTGTATTTTTTCCCTAGCCCATTCTGGTTAAGCGTTTGGAGCAGCAGAATTGCGAAAAATTTGTTGTGTTCTCAACCATTTCTTAGTTTCAAAGTCCCATATCACGCGAACGGATTGACCTAACCCAAAAATTCCTAGTGCTTCTGAAAGTAGAAACTCGCCCGATTACAATGGTACGTGTATTTTTTCCCTAGGCCATTACGGTTAAGCGTTTGGATCAGCAGAATTGCGAAAAATGTTTTGCCTTCTCTACCGTTTCTTGGCTTCAAACTCCCATATCTCGCCAACGGATTGACCTAATCCAAAAATTTCTGTTGCATCTGAAAGTAGAAACGCGCCCGATTACAACGGTATGTGTATTTTTTCCCTAGGCCATTGTGGTTAAGCGTTTGGAGCAGCAGAATTGCGAAAAATTGTTTGCCTTCTCAACCATTCCTTGTCTTCAAACTCCCATATCTCGCGAACGGATTGACCTAATCCAAAAATTCCTGTTGCCTGTGAAAGTAAAACCTCGCCCGATTACAACGGTATGTGTGTTTTTTCCCTAGGCCATTCTGGTTAAGCGTTTGGAGCAACAGAAGTGCGAAAAATTTGTTGTCTTCTCAACCATTTCTTGGCTTCAAACTCCCATATCTCCCGAACGGATTGACCTAACCCAAAAATTCCTATTGCATCTGAAAGTAGAAACGCGCCCGATTACAACGGTATGTGTATTTTTTCCCTAGGCCATTCTGGTTAAGCGATTGGATCAGCAGAATTGCGAAAAATTGTATGCCTTCTCAACCATTTCTTGGCTTCAAACTCCCATATCTCGCCAACGGATTGACCTAACCCAAAAATTCCTGTTGCCTGTGAAAGTAAAACCTCGCCCGATTACAACGGTATGTGTGTTTTTTCCCTAGGCCATTCTGGTTAAGCGTTTGGAGCAACAGAAGTGCGAAAAATTTGTTGTCTTCTCAACCATTTCTTGGCTTCAAACTCCCATATCTCCCGAACGGATTGACCTAACCCAAAAATTCCTATTGCATCTGAAAGTAGAAACGCGCCCGATTACAACGGTATGTGTATTTTTTCCCTAGGACATTCTGGTTAAGCGTTTGGAGCAGCAGAATTGTGAAAAATTTTTTGCCTTCTCTACCATTTCTTGGCTTCAAACTCCCATATCTCGCGAACGGATTGACCTAATCCAAAAATTTCTGTTGCATCTGAAAGTAGAAACGCGCCCGATTACAACGGTATGTGTATTTTTTCCCTAGGCCATTGTGGTTAAGCGTTTGGAGCAGCAGAATTGCGAAAAATTGTTTGCCTTCTCAACCATTCCTTGTCTTCAAACTCCCATATCTCGCGAACGGATTGACCTAACCCAAAAATTCCTATTGTAACTGAAAGTAGAAACTCGCCCGATTACAACGGTATGTGTATTTTTTCCCTAGGCCATTCTGGTTAAGCGTTTGGATCAGCAGAATTGCGAAAAATTTGTTGTCTTCTCAACCATCTCTTAGCTTCAAAGTCCCATATCTCGCGAACGGATTGACCTAACCCAAAAATTCCTAGTGCATCTGAAAGTAGAAACTCGCCCGATTACAACGGTATGTGTATTTTTTCCCTAGGCCATTCAGGTTAAGAGGTTGGATCAGCAGAATTGCGAAAAATTGTATGCCTTCTCAACCATTTCTTGGCTTCAAACTCCCATATCTCGCCAACGGATTGACCTAACCCAAAAATTCCTGTTGCGTGTGAAAGTAAAACCTCGCCCGATTACAACGGTATGTGTATTTTTTCCCTAGCCCATTCTGGTTAAGCGTTTGGAGCAGCAGAATTGCGAAAAATTTGTTGTCTTCTCAACCATTTCTTAGCTTCAAAGTCCCATATCTCGCGAACGGATTGACCTAACCCAAAAATTCCTAGTGCATCTGAAAGTAGAAACTCGCCCGATTACAACGGTATCTGTATTTTTCCCCTAGGCTATTCTGGTTAAGCGTTTGGATCAGCAGAATTGCGAAAAATTGTATGCCTTCTCAACCATTTCTTGGATTCAAACCCCCATATCTCGCCAACGGATTGACCTAACCCAAAAATTCCTATTGTAACTGAAAGTAGAAACTCGCCCGATTACAACGGTATGTGTATTTTTTCCCTAGGCCATTCTGGTTAAGCGTTTGGATCAGCAGAATTGCGAAAAATGTTTTGCCTTCTCTACCATTTCTTGGCTTCAAACTCCCATATATCGCGAACGGATAGACCTAACCCAAAAATTCCAATTGCATCTGAACGTAGAAACTCGCCCGATTACAACGGTATCTGTATTTTTTCCCTAGGCCATTCTGGTTAAGCGATTGGATCAGCAGAATTGCGAAAAATTGTATGCCTTCTCAACCATTTCTTGGCTTCAAACTCCCATATCTCGCCAACGGATTGACCTAACCCAAAAATTCCTGTTGCGTGTGAAAGTAAAACCTCGCCGGATTACAACGGTATGTGTATTTTTTCCCTAGGCCATTCTGGTTAAGCGTTTGGATCAGCAGAATTGCGAAAAATTGTATGCCTTCTCAACCATTTCTTGGCTTCAAACTCCCATATCTCGCCAACGGATTGACCTAACCCAAAAATTCCTGTTGCGTGTGAAAGTAAAACCTCGCCCGATTACAACGGTATGTGTATTTTTTCCCTAGCCCATTCTGGTTAAGCGTTTGGAGCAGCAGAATTGCGAAAAATTTGTTGTGTTCTCAACCATTTCTTAGTTTCAAAGTCCCATATCACGCGAACGGATTGACCTAACCCAAAAATTCCTAGTGCTTCTGAAAGTAGAAACTCGCCCGATTACAATGGTACGTGTATTTTTTCCCTAGGCCATTACGGTTAAGCGTTTGGATCAGCAGAATTGCGAAAAATGTTTTGCCTTCTCTACCGTTTCTTGGCTTCAAACTCCCATATCTCGCCAACGGATTGACCTAACCCAAAAATTCCTGTTGCGTGTGAAAGTAAAAACTCGCCCGATTACAACGGTATGTGTATTTTTTCCCTAGCCCATTCTGGTTAAGCGTTTGGAGCAGCAGAATTGCGAAAAATTTTTTGTCTTCTCAACCATTTCTTAGCTTCAAAGTCCCATATCTCGCGAACGGATTGACCTAACCCAAAAATTCCTAGTGCATCTGAAAGTAAAAACTCGCCCGATTACAACGGTATGTGTATTTTTTCCCTAGCCCATTCTGGTTAAGCGTTTGGAGCAGCAGAATTGCGAAAAATTTGTTGTCTTCTCAACCATTTCTTAGCTTCAAAGTCCCATATCTCGCGAACGGATTGACCTAACCCAAAAATTCCTAGTGCATCTGAAAGTAGAAACTCGCCCGATTACAACGGTATGTGTATTTTTTCCCTAGCCCATTCTGGTTAAGCGTTTGGAGCAGCGGAATTGCGAAAAATTTGTTGTCTTCTCAACCATTTCTTAGTTTCAAAGTCCCATATTTCGCGAACGGATTGATCTAACCCAAAAATTCCTAGTGCTTCTGAAAGTAGAAACTCGCCCGATTACAATGGTATGTGTATTTTTTCCCTAGGCCATTATTGTTAAGCGTTTGGATCAGCAGAATTGCGAAAAATGTTTTGCCTTCTCTACCGTTTCTTGGCTTCAAACTCCCATATCTCGCCAACGGATTGACCTAACCCAAAAATTCCTGTTGCGTGTGAAAGTAAAAACTCGCCCGATTACAACGGTATGTGTATTTTTTCCCTAGCCCATTCTGGTTAAGCGTTTGGAGCAGCAGAATTGCGAAAAATTTGTTGTCTTCTCAACCATTTCTTAGCTTCAAAGTCCCATATCTCGCGAACGGATTGACCTAACCCAAAAATTCCTAGTGCATCTGAAAGTAGAAACTCGCCCGATTACAAAGGTATGTGTATTTTTTCCCTAGGCCATTCTGGTTAAGCGTTTGGAGCAGCAGAATTGTGAAAAATTTTTTGCCTTCTCTACCATTTCTTGGCTTCAAACTCCCATATCTCGCGAACGGATTGACCTAACCCAAAAATTTCTATTGCATCTGAAAGTAGAAACGCGCCCGATTACAACGGTATGTGTATTTTTTCCCTAGGCCATTGTGGTTAAGCGTTTGGAGCAGCAGAATTGCGAAAAATTTTTTGCCTTCTCAACCATTTCTTGGCTTCAAACTCCCATATCTCGCCAACGGATTGACCTAACCCAAAAATTCCTAGTGCATCTGAAAGTAGAAACTCGCCCGATTACAAAGGTATGTGTATTTTTTCCCTAGGCCATTCTGGTTAAGCGTAGGGGCAGCGGAATTGTGAAAAATTTTTTGCCTTCTCTACCATTTCTTGGCTTCAAACTCCCATATCTCGCGAACGGATTGACCTAACCCAAAAATTTCTATTGCATCTGAAAGTAGAAACGCGCCCGATTACAACGGTATGTGTATTTTTTCCCTAGCCCATTGTGGTTAAGCGTTTGGAGCAGCAGAATTGCGAAAAATTGTTTGCCTTCTCAACCATTTCTTGGCTTCAAACTCCCATATCTCGCCAACGGATTGACCTAACCCAAAAATTCCTGCTGCGTGTGAAAGTAAAACCTCGCCCGATTACAACGGTATGTGTATTTTTTCCCTAGCCCATTCTGGTTAAGCGTTTGGAGCAGCAGAATTGCGAAAAATTTGTTGTCTTCTCAACCATTTCTTAGCTTCAAAGTCCCATATCTCGCGAACGGATTGACCTAACCCAAAAATTCCTAGTGCATCTGAAAGTAGAAACTCGCCCGATTACAACGGTATGTGTATTTTTCCCCTAGGCTATTCTGGTTAAGCGTTTGGATCAGCAGAATTGCGAAAAATTGTATGCCTTCTCTACCGTTTCTTGGCTTCAAACTCCCATATCTCGCCAACGGATTGACCTAACCCAATAATTCCTGTTGCGTGTGAAAGTAAAAACTCGCCCGATTACAACGGTATGTGTATTTTTTACCTAGCCCATTCTGGTTAAGCGTTTGGAGCAGCAGAATTGCGAAAAATTTGTTGTCTTCTCAACCATTTCTTAGCTTCAAAGTCCCATATCTCGCGAACGGATTGACCTAACCCAAAAATTCCTAGTGCATCTGAAAGTAGAAACTCGCCCGATTACAAAGGTATGTGTATTTTTTCCCTAGGCCATTCTGGTTAAGCGTTTGGAGCAGCAGAATTGTGAAAAATTTTTTGCCTTCTCTACCATTTCTTGGCTTCAAACTCCCATATCTCGCGAACGGATTGACCTAACCCAAAAATTTCTATTGCATCTGAAAGTAGAAACGCGCCCGATTACAACGGTATGTGTATTTTTTCCCTAGGCCATTGTGGTTAAGCGTTTGGAGCAGCAGAATTGCGAAAAATTTTTTGCCTTCTCAACCATTTCTTGGCTTCAAACTCCCATATCTCGCCAACGGATTGACCTAACCCAAAAATTCCTGCTGCGTGTGAAAGTAAAACCTCGCCCGATTACAACGGTATGTGTATTTTTTCCCTAGCCCATTCTGGTTAAGCGTTTGGAGCAGCAGAATTGCGAAAAATTTGTTGTCTTCTCAACCATTTCTTAGCTTCAAAGTCCCATATCTCGCGAACGGATTGACCTAACCCAAAAATTCCTATTGTAACTGAAAGTAGAAACTCGCCCGATTACAACGGTATGTGTATTTTTTCCCTAGGCCATTCTGGTTAAGCGTTTGGATCAGCAGAATTGCGAAAAATTTGTTGTCTTCTCAACCATCTCTTAGCTTCAAAGTCCCATATCTCGCGAACGGATTGACCTAACCAAAAAATTCCTAGTGCATCTGAAAGTAGAAACTCGCCCGATTACAACGGTATGTGTATTTTTTCCCTAGGCCATTCAGGTTAAGAGGTTGGATCAGCAGAATTGCGAAAAATTGTATGCCTTCTCAACCATTTCTTGGCTTCAAACTCCCATATCTCGCCAACGGATTGACCTAACCCAAAAATTCCTGTTGCGTGTCAAAGTAAAACCTCGCCCGATTACAACGGTATGTGTATTTTTTCCCTAGCCCATTCTGGTTAAGCGTTTGGAGCAGCAGAATTGCGAAAAATTTGTTGTCTTCTCAACCATTTCTTAGCTTCAAAGTCCCATATCTCGCGAACGGATTGACCTAACCCAAAAATTCCTAGTGCATCTGAAAGTAGAAACTCGCCCGATTACAACGGTATGTGTATTTTTCCACTAGGCTATTCTGGTTAAGCGTTTGGATCAGCAGAATTGCGAAAAATTGTATGCCTTCTCAACCATTTCTTGGCTTCAAACCCCCATATCTCGCCAACGGATTGACCTAACCCAAAAATTCCTATTGTAACTGAAAGTAGAAACTCGCCCGATTACAACGGTATGTGTATTCTTTCCCTAGGCCATTCTGGTTAAGCGTTTGGATCAGCAGAATTGCGAAAAATGTTTTGCCTTCTCTACCGTTTCTTGGCTTCAAACTCCCATATCTCGCCAACGGATTGACCTAACCCAAAAATTCCTGTTGCGTGTGAAAGTAAAAACTCGCCCGATTACAACGGTATGTGTATTTTTTCCCTAGCCCATTCTGGTTAAGCGTTTCGAGCAGCAGAATTGCGAAAAATTTGTTGTCTTCTCAACCATTTCTTAGCTTCAAAGTCCCATATCTCGCGAACGGATTGACCTAACCCAAAAATTCCTAGTGCATCTGAAAGTAGAAACTCGCCCGATTACAAAGGTATGTGTATTTTTTCCCTAGGCCATTCTGGTTAAGCGTTTGGAGCAGCAGAATTGTGAAAAATTTTTTGCCTTCTCTACCATTTCTTGGCTTCAAACTCCCATATCTCGCGAACGGATTGACCTAACCCAAAAATTTCTATTGCATCTGAAAGTAGAAACGCGCCCGATTACAACGGTATGTGTATTTTTTCCCAAGGCCATTGTGGTTAAGCGTTTGGAGCAGCAGAATTGCGAAAAATTTTTTGCCTTCTCAACCATTTCTTGGCTTCAAACTCCCATATCTCGCGAACGGATTGACCTAACCCAAAAATTTCTATTGCATCTGAAAGTAGAAACGCGCCCGATTACAACGGTATGTGTATTTTTTCCCTAGGCCATTGTGGTTAATTGTTTGGAGCAGCAGAATTGCGAAAAATTTTTTGCCTTCTCAACCATTCCTTGTCTTCAAACTCCCATATCTCGCGAACGGATTGACTTAACCCAAAAATTTCTATTGCATCTGAAAGTAGAAACGCGCCCGATTACAACGGTATGTGTATTTTTTCCCTAGGCCATTCTGGTTAAGCGTTTGGATCAGCAGAATTGCGAAAAATTGTATGCCTTCTCAACCATTTCTTGGCTTCAAACTCCCATATCTCGCCAACGGATTGACCTAACCCAAAAATTCCTGTTGTAACTGAAAGTAGAAACTCGCCCGATTACAACGGTATGTGTATTTTTTCCCTAGGCCATTCTGGTTAAGCGATTGGATCAGCAGAATTGCGAAAAATTGTATGCCTTCTCAACCATTTCTTGGCTTCAAACTCCCATATCTCGCCAACGGATTGACCTAACCCAAAAATTCCTGTTGCCTGTGAAAGTAAAACCTCGCCCGATTACAACGGTATGTGTGTTTTTTCCCTAGGCTATTCTGGTTAAGCGTTTGGAGCAACAGAAGTGCGAAAAATTTGTTGTCTTCTCAACCATTTCTTGGCTTCAAACTCCCATATCTCCCGAACGGATTGACCTAACCCAAAAATTCCTATTGCATCTGAAAGTAGAAACGCGCCCGATTACAACGGTATGTGTATTTTTTCCCTAGGACATTCTGGTTAAGCGTTTGGAGCAGCAGAATTGTGAAAAATTTTTTGCCTTCTCTACCATTTCTTGGCTTCAAACTCCCATATCTCGCGAACGGATTGACCTAATCCAAAAATTTCTGTTGCATCTGAAAGTAGAAACGCGCCCGATTACAACGGTATGTGTATTTTTTCCCTAGGCCATTGTGGTTAAGCGTTTGGAGCAGCAGAATTGCGAAAAATTGTTTGCCTTCTCAACCATTCCTTGTCTTCAAACTCCCATATCTCGCGAACGGATTGACCTAACCCAAAAATTCCTATTGTAACTGAAAGTAGAAACTCGCCCGATTACAACGGTATGTGTATTTTTTCCCTAGGCCATTCTGGTTAAGCGTTCGGATCAGCAGAATTGCGAAAAATTTGTTGTCTTCTCAACCATCTCTTAGCTTCAAAGTCCCATATCTCGCGAACGGATTGACCTAACCCAAAAATTCCTAGTGCATCTGAAAGTAGAAACTCGCCCGATTACAACGGTATGTGTATTTTTTCCCTAGGCCATTCAGGTTAAGAGGTTGGATCAGCAGAATTGCGAAAAATTGTATGCCTTCTCAACCATTTCTTGGCTTCAAACTCCCATATCTCGCCAACGGATTGACCTAACCCAAAAATTCCTGTTGCGTGTGAAAGTAAAACCTCGCCCGATTACAACGGTATGTGTATTTTTTCCCTAGCCCATTCTGGTTAAGCGTTTGGAGCAGCAGAATTGCGAAAAATTTGTTGTCTTCTCAACCATTTCTTAGGTTCAAAGTCCCATATCTCGCGAACGGATTGACCTAACCCAAAAATTCCTAGTGCATCTGAAAGTAGAAACTCGCCCCATTACAACGGTATCTGTATTTTTCCCCTAGGCTATTCTGGTTAAGCGTTTGGATCAGCAGAATTGCGAAAAATTGTATGCCTTCTCAA